>NC_134362.1:22800379-22825379 GCF_048569485.1 Anomaloglossus baeobatrachus
CGGAATAACACCACCGATCCCACTGCTGCCACCAATTTGTCACAGAACAACAATATCAATCCCACCGCTGCCACTAATTTGTCATGGACCTACCACTACCAATCCCAACGCTACAACCAATTTATCACAGAACAACACTACCGATCCCACCACTGCCACCAAATTATCATGGACCAACACTACCAATCCAACCACTGACACCAATTTGTCACAGAACAACACCACCGATCCCACTGCTGCCACTAATTTATCATAGAATGACACTACCAATCCCACCACTGCCACCAATTTACCATGGACAACAACACTACCAATCTTACCTTTGCCACCAAATTATCTTGGAACAACACTACCAATCCAACCACTGCCACCAATTTCTGTCGGAACAACACCACCGATGCCACTGCTGCCACCAATTTATCATGGAACGACACCACCAATCCCACCACTGCCACCAATTTATCACGGAACAATACCGATCCCACTGCTACCACCAATTTACCATGGAACAACACTGCTGATACCACCGCTACAAATTTATCATGGAACAACATTAGCAATCCCACCGCTGCCACCGATTTATAACGGAACAACACTACTGTCCACCAATTGTCATAAAAATCACACAATGCACTGACGATTGATAGACAAGTCAACGACAACTATTGCTACTAGGCAGGTAATTAGGCACTTCCATAGTGATAGTATAGTATACACATCTGATGCCACCCTTGACAAGCAATCGTAGAGGGAGAACCCAACAAATAAGTATATACTTGTTTCCTCGAAAATAAGACATACCCCAAAAACCCTAGCAGGATTTTTGGGTGCTTTATGGAGTATGCTTAAAATATAAGTCCTACTCCATTGATAAGCCCTAGTTGCAGCTCTATAAGGAAGTTTCCAAACAGCTAAGTGAGTTAAAGAAAACAGAAGGACTCGTCATCAAAAACAGAGGACACCCTCAAAAGAAAGCAGACACCTCCAAAAAAAAGCAGACTATATAAGATATCCCCTGAAAATAAGCCCTAAGGCATCTTTTGCAGCCCAAAATAATGTAAGACAATGTCTTCTTTTCAGATAAACACTATATAGATATAAATATATATATATATATATATATATATACTAGAAGGTGGCCTGATTCTACGCATCGGGTATTCTAGAATTTACGTATTGTGTAGTTAATCTATGATTTTTGTTATATATATCTATATATATATATATATATAGATGTTGTTGTGTGTAGTTACCAAGTGTTTGTGTAGGAGCTGTACATGTTCTGGGTGTTGTCTGGGTGTGGCGGGGGGTGAGAGCGGTGTTGTGTGTGTGTTGCGTGTGTTGCGTTGTTTGTGGAGCGCTGTGTGTCTGTAGCGTTGTGTGTGTGTGTGTTGCGCGGTTTGTGTGGGTGTGGTGTGTTTTGGGGGGAGGTATGTTTTGTGCAATGTGTGTGTTGCATGATATGTGCGTATATTTATGTATGCCGCGGTGTTTGTGTGTTGGGTGTTGTGTGTGTGCAGCGTTGTCTGTGTGTGTGGGTGTCTGTGTAGGGCGGTGTTTGTGGTTCCCAGTGTGTGTGTGGTGTGTTGTGTGTGTAGGGGGAGGTGTGCACCTCCCATCGTGCTCCATCCGCCATGCTGCACACCCCCCATCGTGCTCCATCCGCCATGCTGCGCACTCCCAAACGTGCTCCATCCGCCATGCTGCGCACTCCCAAACGTGCTCCATCTGCCATGCTGCGCACTCCCAAACGTGCTCCATCCGCCATGCTGCGCACTCCCAAACGTGCTCCATCCGCCATGCTGCGCACTCCCAAACATGCTCCATCCGCCATGCTGCGCACTCCCAAACGTGGTCCATCCGCCATGCTGCGCACTCCCAAACGTGCTCCATCCCCCATGCTGCGCACTCCTCATCGTGCTCCATCCCCCATGCTGCGCACCCCCCATCGTGCACCATCCCCCATGCTGCACCAGCATCAGCCTCTCTGCCCCCAGCATCAGCCTCTCTCCTCCCAGCATCAGCCTCTCTCCTCCCAGCATCAGCCTCTCTCCTCCCAGCCTCAGCCTCCCCCAGCATCAGCCTCCCTCTCCCAGCCTTCCCCAGGATCAGCCTCTCTCCTCCCAGCCTCCGTCCTCCCAGCCTTCCCCAGCATCAGCTTTCCCCTCCCAGCCTCCCTCAGCATCAGCCTCTCTACTCCCAGCCTCAGCCTCTCTCCTTCCAGCCTCCCCCTGCATCAGCCTCTCTCCTTCCAGCCTCCCTCAGCATCAGCCTCCCCTTCCCAGCCTTCCCCAGGATCAGCCTCTCTCCTCCCAGCCTCCTTCCTCCCAGCCTCCCCCTCCCAGCCTCCCTCAGCATCAGCCTTCCCCTCCCAGTCTCCCCCAGCATGAGCCTCCCCAAGCATCAGCCTCCACCAGCATCAGCCTCTCTCCTTCCAGCCTCCCCCAGCATCAGCCTCCCCAAGCATCAGCCTCCACCAGCATCAGCCTCCCTCGTCCCAGCCTCCCACAGCATCAGCCTCCCCCAGCATCAGCGTCCCCCTCCCAGCCTCCCCCAGCATCAGCCTGTCTCCTCCCAGCATCAGCCTCTCTCCTCCCAGCATCAGCCTCTCTCCTCCCAGCATCAGCCTCTCCTCTCTGTCCCCAGCATCAGCCTCTCTCCTCCCAGCCTTCCCCAGCATCAGCCTCTCTCCTTCCAGCCTCCCCCAGCATCAGCCTCCCTCTCCCAGCCTTCCCCAGGATCAGCCTCTCTCCTCCCAGCCTCCGTCCTCCCAGCCTTCCCTAGCATCAGCTTTCCCCTCCCAGCCTCCCTCAGCATCAGCCTTCCCCAGCATCAGCCTCTCTCTTCCCAGCCTCAGCCTCTCTCCTTCTAGCCTCCCGCAGCATCAGCCTCTCTCCTTCCAGCCTCCCTCAGCATCAGCCTCCCCTTCCCAGCCTTCCCCAGGATCAGCCTCTCTCCTCCCAGCCTCCTTCCTCCCAGCCTCCTTCAGCATCAGCCTTCCCCTCCCAGTCTCCCCCAGCATCAGCCTCCCCCTCCCAGCCTTCCCCAAGATCAGCCTCTCTGCTCCCAGCCTCCTCCAGCACGCCGTGCTCCTCTGCCGACACTCACACACCCGATCGCATACACTCACACACACCCGATCGCATACACTCACACACACCCGATCGCATCCACTCGCACACACCCGATCGCATACACTCACACACACCCGATCGCATACACTCACACACACAGACACTGACGATATCGCACATACGCGCTGACACTCACAACATCCGGAGATACCACATGCTTCTGGCCATGTGATCCTCCGTCAGGTCCTGGAAGGTCACAACAGCACAGTATCGAGGCCGAGAAGCAAGCGATATCGCCGGATGCTGTGAGTGTGTGGATGCGATGTGATGTGTGTGTGAGGTGTGTGTGAGAGTGGGTGTGATCTGATGTGTGTGTATGTTTGTGCTGTTATGTGTGTGCGTGTGGATCTTCCGCCGCTGCAGGACCTTGATGCGCTTGTAACCATGCTAGCATGGTTACCAACGTATCCACACCACTCCCGTGCGAGCGGGGGACGGGTGGGGGGGGGAGTACAGTACTCACCTCCGTGACAGCCGTGTCAGTTCGGGGAATGCGCGGGGGGGGGGAGGGGGGGGGAGTACAGTACTCACCTCCGTGACAGCCGTGTCAGTTCGGGGAATGCGCGGGGGGGGAGGGGGGGGGAGTACAGTACTCACCTCCGTGACAGCCGTGTCAGTTCGGGGAATGTGCGGGGGGGAGGGGGGCGGGGCCAGAGCTAGCGTGCATTGCGTGAGGGGGCCGGGGCGTGGCGTGGCCGAATTGCCAATGCCTGCAGGGTGCCGGGGCGAGAGGCCAATCTGTGGGGGGGGCGGAGCCTGGGCGAGCGGCTGGCCAATCCGTGTGGGGGCGCAGCCTGGGCGAGCGGCCAATCCGTGGGGGGGCGGGGCCATGGCGAGCCCAGCGGCCAATCAGCTTTGTGTCACCGTAAGGACACAATTTTGGAGCATGACAGACAGACAGACAGACAGACAGAATAAGGCAATTATATATATAGATATGCTTTGATATGGTCACCGCCGATAACCAAATGACACCAGCTGCCATCACCAATGTTTCATTACAAGCCAGTTGGACAACCATTAATGGTAACATTGAGCCTCACAAGGCTTCAGTGATGCGATACTACTATAATACTGTACTCTATGTACAGGAATATAACTACTATAATACTGCTTCTATGTACAAGAATATAACTACTATAATACTGTACTCTATGTACAGGAATATAACTACTATAATACTGCTTCTATGTACAAGAATATAACTACTCTAATACTGCCCCTATGTACAAGAATATAACTACTATAATACTGCCCCTATGTACAAGAATATAACTGCTATAATATTGCCTCCTATGTACAAGAATATAACTACTATAATACTGCCCCTATGTACAAGAATATAACTACTATAATACTGCCCCTATGTACAAGAATATAACTACTATAATACTGCCCCTATGTACAAGAATATAACTGCTATAATATTGCCTCCTATGTACAAGAATATAACTACTCTAATACTGCTCCCTATGTACAAGAATATAACTACTATAATACTGCCCCTATGTACAAGAATATAACTGCTATAATATTGCCTCCTATGTACAAGAATATAACTACTATAATACTGCCCCTATGTACAAGAATATAACTACTATAATATTGCCCCCTATGTACAAGAATATGACTACTATAATACTGCACCCTATGTACAAGAATATAACTACTATAATACTGCCCCCTATGTACAAGAATATAACTACTATAATATTGCCCCCTATGTACAAGAATATAACTACTATAATACTGCCCCCTATGTACAAGAATATAACTACTATAATACTGCTCCTATGTATAAAAATGTAACAAGATTATGATTTGTATAGTGTACACAGAGGAATATTGCTATCACTAGAGTTACTTTTTACACTTTTGTGCATTTGTGAGAAAAACAAGCCGAGAGCAATCTCCGTGAATAAGATATTTCTTGCCTTATCTTAATCACCATCTTTATCTGTCGCGGAGACTGCACATTTATCTAAAGTCTTTAATTTCATAGAAATGTTCAGCTCGAGGAATAAACAACTCAAGAGCGGAGACTTAGCGGAGCATCATCTGTGGCGTAAGATTGGCTGAAATGGGCTTAAAGCTCCATCTAATATTATCTGATTTATGAACAAATAATATTTCTAAACCTCTTCTTTCCATGGAATGAATATCAGCAGTGAAGCCAGTGCCGGGAGGAAATTACCATTTTACACTCATAGATTTTATTTCGCTTAATGTCAACATTAGATCGTCATTACCTTCATTGAGAGCACATAGGAAAAGTAATCACTGCAGAATCCTCGCATTCCTCTACAGATCTGTGCACAAACACAGCCACTTTATATTGCGCATAAACAACGGAAGGTAAATTAAACCGATTTTTACAATGTACTTTTTGGTAAAAGGGTCTTCATAAAATATTCTGACCACCGCATGACAAGAGGGACCATCAATAAGTGTTACATTTGCCTGCACTGCCTCCGCAGGAGAAGAGAAGTATTGCAAGATGTGCAATAAGATCAGCCGGCGATCATTATAAGTGATGGACATGTTTGATCCACCAGAAACATACGTAGAGAGCTCTCTACTCATAACTAGAGATGAGCGGGCACTACCATGCTTAGGGGTTTAGTACCAAGCACCCGAGCATGGTAGTGCCCGCTCATTACTAGTTATGAGTACAGTGCACCCGAGCATGGTAGTGCCCGCTCATCACTAGTTATGAGTACAGTGCACCCGAGCATGGTAGTGCCCGCTCATCACTAGTTATGAGTACAGAGCACCCGAGCATGGTAGTGCCCACTCATTACTAGTTATGAGTACAGTGCACCCGAGCATGGTAGTGCCCGCTCATCACTAGTTATGAGTACAGAGCACCCGAGCATGGTAGTGCTCGCTCATCACTAGTTACCAGTACCCAGCACCCGAGCATGGTAGTGCCCACTCATCACTAGTTACCAGTACTGAGCACCTGAGCATGGTAGTGCCCGCTCATCACTAGTTACGAGTACTGAGCACCTGAGCATGGTAGTGCCCGCTCATCACTAGTTACGAGTACTGAGCACCCGAGCATGGTAGTGCTCGCTCATCACTAGTTACCAGTACCCAGCACCCGAGCATGGTAGTGCCCGCTCATCACTAGTTACCAGTACTGAGCACCTGAGCATGGTAGTGCCCGCTCATCACTAGTTACGAGTACTGAGCACCCGAGCATGGTAGTGCCCACTCATCACTAGTTACCAGTACTGAGCACCTGAGCATGGTAGTGCCCACTCATCACTAGTTACGAGTACTGAGCACCTGAGCATGGTAGTGCTCGCTCATCACTAGTTACCAGTACCCAGCACCCGAGCATGGTAGTGCCCGCTCATCACTAGTTACCAGTACTGAGCACCTGAGCATGGTAGTGCCCGCTCATCACTAGTTACGAGTACTGAGCACCCGAGCATGGTAGTGCCCGCTCATCACTAGTTACCAGTACTGAGCACCTGAGCATGCAGATAGATCTTAAAATTGGTTCTCAGGGAAGACGACTTCATTTTGTGGAATATTTTCAAGGGTGCCAACACTTTCGGCCATTACTGTACATATATTTTTGTTCATTATTATTATTAGTTTGATCGCCCCTTTGGGTTACTGCTACTATAGCAGATGCAGACGCCTAATATCTTGGCAGTGCGCAGTATGAGAAATCTGTTGATTTCATGAGATACATTGTTTACGATGACTGATCAGAGGGGAATGACTGTACTTTGCTCTCCACAGTTTCAATCATGAAGAAAAAGGTTTCCCTTATCTTCAAGGAACAACATGGAGTGGGCAAACCACTGAGCGTGGCTTTCTAAAGTTCCCCTATTAATAGGCAGGGCACATCGAGAGTAATGCACAAACACTATTCCTGTGTCACGCCGTCCAGCCCCGCAATAAATGGAATAACTCATTAAACGGCATCTGAATTTAAAAGCTTCTTCTCTCTCTAGAACAAGGGCTCTAAATGACTTTTAAAGAATGGGGTCAGCGATGAAATGGCGCCTTGTTAAGTACAGTCCTAACCGTCTGGAGTAGTAAATGCAGGTGGAACATTGAAGAATAAATTGCCGTATTATAATTAAAGGAAAATTAAACATTGTAAATATATATAAAGTACAGGCCAAAAGTTTGGACACACTTCCTCATTCAAAGAGTTTTCTTTATTTTCATGACTCTAAAAATTGTAGATTCACATTGAAGGCATCAAAACTATGAATTAACACATGTGGAATGAAATACTTAACAAAAAAGTGTGAAACAACTGAAAATATGTCTTATATTCTAGGTTCTTCAAAGTAACCACCTTTTGCTTTGATTACTGCTTTGCACACTCTTGGCATTCTCTTGATGAGCTTCAAGAGGTAGTCACCGGAAATGATTTTCCAACAGTCTTGAAGGAGTTCCCAGAGATGCTTAGCACTTGTTGGCCCTTTTGCCTTCAGTCTGCGGTCCAGCTCACCCCAAACCATCTCGACTGGGTTCAGGTCTGGTGACTGCGGAGGCCAGGTCATCTGGCGTAGCACCCCATCACTCTCCTTCTTAGTCAAATAGCCCTTACACAGCCTGGAGGTGTGTTTGGGGTCATTGTCCTGTTGAAAAATAAACGATGGTTCAACTAAACGCAAACCGGATGGAATAGCACGCCGCTGCAAGATGCTGTGGTAGCCATGCTGGTTCAGTATGCCTTCAATTTTGAATAAATCCCCAACAGTGTCACCAGCAAAGCACCCCCACACCATCACACCTCCTCCATGCTTCACGGTGAGAACCAGCCATGTAGAGTCCATCCGTTCACCTTTTCTACATAGACACGGTGGTTGGATCCAAAGATCTCAAATTTGGACTCATCAGACCAAAGCACAGATTTCCACTGGTCTAATGTCCACTCCTTGTGTTCTTTAGCCCAAACAAGTCTCTTCTGCTTGTTGCCTGTCCTTAGCAGTGGCTTCCTAGCAGCTATTTTACCATGAAGGCTGCTGCACAAAGTCTCCTCTTACCAGTTGTTCTAGAGATGAGAAGGTGTGTCCAAAC
This sequence comes from Anomaloglossus baeobatrachus, assembly GCF_048569485.1. NCBI lineage: Eukaryota > Metazoa > Chordata > Amphibia > Anura > Aromobatidae > Anomaloglossus > Anomaloglossus baeobatrachus. The sequence goes on from NC_134362.1 coordinate 22,808,566, forward strand.
TTTTGGTCGGTACTGTATAGTTTTTACAACCCAGTCGTTTATTATGCTCAAGGTTCTAGAGAGACCTAACAGCACAATAAATATCTTATACAATTTGATTTTACATATATAGTATTGTAAAATGTGTCCCAATAGACAAAAAAAGCCCAAAAGAAGAGATCTCATCAAGATGACCATTTTTAAGATAAAAGCAGGAAAGGCAATTATGTGGCATGAGCATCACTTCATGATACATTGGTCAGATCTGCTACAGCGGGAACTGTTCTTAGGCCTGGGGCTCCACTTGGGTCAGTATGGAGCTTTACAATATTTTTAATCAAAAGGCATAGGGAAGCTTGCACTTTATTCTTTTTGTAAAAAATCCTGTTTTTACAAAGGTTTTTACAAACATCGCAGACTATCATGGCGGTGCAGGATCTGTGGAGACTACCGATTCTTCCACTCTGCCTGCTAACTTCTCTGATGTCTGTGATCAGCGCAGGCAGACTTGGGTGTTGACCCACAGACTTGTAGTCCATTGTCAGGCTACCAAAAGTTAATCCCTATTGGGCTGCTTGTTAGTCTCCTTTAATCGCATGCTGTTGGGGAGCCAATCACATTCACTCCCCTCCTATATATGCTGGCTGGACACTTCCTTTAATGCCAGCTATAGCTTCTCTATCCTGGTCTGGTGAGATGTTGAAATCCAGACTTACTCGTGATTGTAGCACTTCATTAATGTGAGTGGTTGTGATGTTAACCCATGTTGACTTTTTGTTACAGTGAGGGGTTGTTGTATTAACCCTTGTTTTCCTTTTGCTGCTGCCTTACTCCTCTTGCTTTTCTCCTTAGTTTCTTACCATTTGTTCCTATGAATTTGCAGTGTGAATTTTCTTTTTTCCATGTTTTATCAGTGATGCCATCACTCTCCTGCCCTTTTCTTTACATGGGGGATGGGTGAACAGATTGTCTCTGGTCAGGTGAATAGCCAGGTACGTGACTCCACCATTTCCACCACAAGAGGTAATCCAGAGGTTAGGGATAGCATAGGGTTCGTATAGGAGCCCCTGTCCCTTGCTATCCCTGTTGGGCTGCTTGTTAGTCTCCTTTAATCGCATGCTGTTGGGGAGCCAATCACATTCACTCCCCTTCTATATATGCTGGCTTGACACTTCCTTTAATGCCAGCTATAGCTTCTCTATCCTGGTCTGGTGAGATGTTGAAATCCAGACTTACTGGTGATTGTAGCACTTCATAATTGTGAGTGGTTGTGATGTTAACCCATGTTGACTTTTTGTTACAGTGAGGGGTTGTTGTATTAACCCTTGTTTTCCTTTTGCTGCTGCCTTACTCCTCTTGCTTTTTTCCTTAGTTTCTTACCATTTGTTCCTATGAATTTGCAGTGTGAATTTTCTTTTTTCCATGTTTTATCAGTGATGCTATCACCCTCCTGCCCTTTTCTTTACATGGGGGATGGGTGAACAGATTATCTCTGGTCAGGGGAATAGCCAGGTACGTGACTCCACCATTTCCACCACAAGAGGTAATCCAGAGGTTAGGGATAGCATAGGGTTCGTATAGGAGCCCCTGTCCCTTGCTATCATACAGTCAGACCATGACAAAACCCCAACATAGTTTATATAACTCAAAGGATTTGATCATGAATCACCCGGCATGGTTATATAGAAAGGAATTGTCTTCGTAAGTGGAATATTCCAGGAGGAGAAAGTTCCAAGAGAAAATGTGATACATAGTTGATCAGTGGAATTCCAACTACTGATCCCCTCCCATGGCGCCAGAACATGGGACCATGTGCCCCCCATTTGGATGAAGTGGTGGTTGCATATTTGTGCTGCTGCTCTATACTTTGTAGTCTGACCCTAGACAGACAGAGTATAGGACTACATGAGTCCCGTAGAGTAATTGTGGGCGTCTTAGTCTTTGGACCCTACAAATCTAGTCATTAATAACCTGTTCTATGAGAAGGGGTCTTTATATTAAATGTCCAATTTCATAATCTTTCTCTCCTAATTGGGACAGTTACAGTATTTGCCTCCAAAATGTATTTTATATACTAATTATTAGTAATTTTCCAATTATTTTATCTCAGCCCCTCGGGAGTAGCCTGTGATCCGGCCACCAGTTGTGATGCCCATTTATCCAGTATTCATTTCATTTCACAATTAATCTGTTTCTTTTTTTATCCACAACTTGCAAAAAATAAAAGGCCGCCCGTCACACTCTGTTGCTAATAATTGTACAACCGAAGTCCTATTTCTGTAAACAGTCAGTTGGCAGCTGGTGCGGATTTTCAACGCGGCTCTCTCCAAGTACAGATTTTAGCATCTGCTGAACCCTCCAGCTACAGTTTCAACCCAGAAATAAGGAAAAGCAATTTAGCCTAAATGACTACAGTCAAAACTACGACCTGGAGCATTTTATAGAATCTCACTCATGCGAGAAAAAAAAGATGCCTCTTTATGTGAATACGCAAATATTACTACAACCCCAGTGTTCTGCAGTCAAGCCATCAAATCATTCAGGAAGGAACGAAAAAAATCTCCCAATTCCTGCTGCTGAATCGGGCCTTGTAGGAGATGTTTTATAGAGGATTATTAGAAGGTGACAATCGCTCGGAGGCCAGAAGGTGACACACAGAGTCCACTTTGGCTCCAAACTGCATGTGCCTGCATATAGCGCTCCATTGGGCCTCAAATACCTTGTGAGTCTGGGATAAGAAGGTCACAATGCTGGCTATCCTTTGTAGCCTTGATCTCAGGTGCACCTCCTTGTGATCCCTTTGCAGTAAAAGATAACATGTCTCATCATCTGATTCCGGTTATAGAATCTTCATTTCTAAGCTGTCCACTTTGGAAGGAGCCTGTCTCTGGAAGAAGCTGAGTTCATTCATGAGCTGATTCATGGTGACAATTGCAGCCATGGTGCTTAACTGCATTGAAGACGTTTGGAGTGTTTTCCTTATTGTGTCTATTTTTCCCTGTCTATCTCCTTTCCTTTGTGTTGCATTGTAGTGGTGAGACTAGTGCTTTCGCTGGCCTTCTCACTAGCCAAGGCAAGTTCAGGGCAAGCCAGGGCCTAGTCACGTGATCAGCGGTGAGGGGAAGGACTTGTATAGGGACATTATGGAGTGCAGGAATCAGTCTCAGGTGAGTACAGGAGGTGACTCCACTCCCCTTTCCGTAGCCAGATATAGACACCTACATCATTAATGAGAACCTACCAGGTCTAATTTGCACCCAGAGCCACGAGCAGTTCTGGGTGTATATTGCTAATCCCTGCCTAACCGTCCCTGTATACAATAGCATGGATAAAGAGATCTTTAGAAAAAGTATTTCTAAAGATCTTTTATCATATGCTAATGAGGGCAGGTCTGACGCCCTGGCCTATCAGGTCGACACAGGGTATTGTGCAATCTGCCCTTCTGTGCAATATCCACCTCCTCCTTGGTTACGGGTCCCTAACCAATGGTGTTGCCAAAACCAGCTAATCAAAATCCTAGGAACACTCTGCACCACACCCACCAGACACACCAGTGGACAGCCTGAGTGGAATAGGGTCGCCCACTTGGGGGGTTGGCTAAGAGGAGTCAGGAGTGTCAGGAGTAGGCCAGTGTAGTGTTGGAAGTGAAGGAGAGAGGAGGTCAGGAGCTGGGCTCCTTGTAAGTACTAGGTAGCAGACGTTGGTCTGGGCCTGGTAGGAGCTGGACTCCCGGTCGCAGGGTTTCGTGACAAGGGGCACGGCATTGTCGTGGAGGACAGCTGGCGGCCTTGTACCATCACCGGGCTTGGACAGGGCACGACGGGGTACGTGGACCCTAGGTCAGGGAGTAGCATCAGGCAACCTGACAATTTACCCGACGAGAACGAAGCCTTCAAGATCTGCTCTCCACCCACTCCAAAAATCGGGGTACTAGCACAACGAGGGGGATAGGACTTTCCACACATACGGTCCAGAGGATCCCAAGCGTGAACCCTGAGAGCAAGCTCCCTCAGTTGGCCACACTGGGGAGCGGGACCCGACTAGTTTCAAGCTACAGGGGCCAACTAGAAAGAGAACAAGGTGCCAAGGTAAAGGTCACAGATCAACAGGCAACAGCAGCCGAAACTGAACCCAGGCGTGCTCCCCCTCAGCGGCAGCGGTGTCCAGAACTTTGGTTTACTAAGTTGTCGGTGTCAGCGTTATTGGACTGAGTGAGTGCGCAAGTGACCCTTATCTCCCCAACGGCACACCCCTGTCACCATCACCGAGTCCTGGGGCATTCCCCCCTACCCGTGGAGGGGTTACACACCTGGCTGCCCACTACATCGCCACCGGGTACTCCCCAGCTGCAGCAGTGGTACTCCACCTTACCACACACCACGGGTGGCATCACGAACTGTAAATATACCGTCCCCTGTAAATATCCCCTTAATTGGAATGGCCGCACGACCCCCGGGTCCAGACGCCCCTCGAGCCACTGCAGATCCAGATCCAAGCAGCTCGGCTCCCGACGTGGTGGCGGCACACAGGGACTAGTCCCCTGGGCGTTAGTTCCTTTGGCTAGCCAAGTCCATTAGCATGTTAGCACACCCCTGTGAGCCACTGTTGGTGTACTAACATGCTAATGAATATGCAGTGTCAGAGGAGGATCTCACTCACCTCTCCGCTGCCATTGTCGCTCGACACTGGATTTCGGCTCAGTGCGCATGACCCCGGAGCTTCGGTCATGCGTACTATGAAGCCGGGGGTACACATCCTGGCTTCAAATTGAAGTAGTGCACATGTCTAAAACTCTGGGGTCATGTGAACTGAGCCGAAATCCAGTGTCGGACGCAATGGCTGTGGAGAGGTCCCGACAGGGGCATGCTAACATGCTAATGGGGCCGACTAACCAGGGGAACTAACGCCCTGAAGTCTAGTCCCCGTGCTCATTAGCATACGAGAAAAGATCTTTAGAAATACTTTTTCTAAAGGTGTCTTTATCTATGCTACTATATATGTCAAGGGAGGAATTTGGGTTGAAGACTGCTAATGCAGTCCTCATTTGGGATATCCAGAGACGGTGCCGTATTAGCTGTATATCAGTGCCAATATATATCAATGTATATAAGACAAAGAACACACAGACATGCTCTGCCTGAGTCAGCATCAGCAACTGAGCTCGTTATATATTGAAAGAAACTTAATTATTACAGAAGGCACCTTCGGCCTTGAAAATGATACACAGAGTTTATGGGAGTGTCACTCCCCTATTTCTCCCAGCATATTGTACAATACATCTGTTCATTAAAACATTCTTTCTGTGTGGACACTACTGACAAGAGTTTGTAGCTTCACATTTTGGCTTCATTATCTTTGGTTAACTCCTTCATGACTATACAACTTTGAATTATACTATGGGTCTATGCGATGGCTACATAGAGGGACAGATAATTCTGCATCTAAATCTACATTTTGATTATTTATATACACAGATATTCTTATTACGTTTGAACAAACAAGCTATAGCTCAGTCGACCTCCACAGATACAGGGACGGTTAGGCAGGAATTAGCAATATACACCCTCATGATTCTGGGTGCATATTGGACCTAACAGGTTCCCTTTAACATCTCCTAGCAGAGTATCTCAATATCAAGTTGTGTTTTAGAGCCTGTCATTTTGCACAACACACCTTCAGATGTGTTAAGCCAAGAGAAAAGATAAAGAAAGACTCATCTGTAAAGTTCTATATTACGAATTCGCCTATAGTCATTACATGGATCGCATTTTTCATCCTTTTCTCTTTTCTAACGTATAGTTGAAGTTTAAAACAACTCTTTCGAAAAAAAATAAAATAAATAAAATCTTCTGTCCTTTCTAATCAATGTAGAGGGAGCTATCAATAAGTAAAACGGCCAATCTTGTGTTTGCTCTCAGCGCTCTTTCTATATACAGTCGATCCGGAGACACAGGAATGTCGATACACAATGGCACGCGATGCAACTGTTGGCGGGTTCACAAATCCACACTCTCTAATTACAAAAAAGAAATAAAAATATCGGCACGGATCCTCTATGAAAGCATTGTATGTGGCAATTTTCTTCTTTGAGCACTGAAGACATAATTTATAGTAATTTTATGGCATTTTGTTGGAAAGTGTGGAGCAGATAATTGGCCGGTTTGTTCCTCTATCTTCCCGAAGAGCTTCTGTCATTTATCGTTGACTCGGTTTTAGTGTTGACATTCAGAAAAATAGATAAACATCCAGTTTGTGTAAATAAGCCATGGGGGGAGATGAAAAGCTTCAGCTTCAGAGTTCAGCTCCGAGGAGGTTACGTGGGCGCCGTGCAGGTGAACCAAAGGATTTCCAGAATTGTTTAAATGTGGAAATTATTAATGGTGATGCACGTTTTCTTGGGACGCCGTCTTACCCAGTTTGTTCCTTTAAGCAGCAAAATATCTAAAAAAAAAGTTGGGACAGCGCTATGTCTACCATTCTGCAGCATCCCCATTGTGATGACCAACCACTAGGTGTCACTAGATGCAACTAGTGGAGGGGTAGTTAAAAAAAGCTGGCAGTGAGAGCCTGGAAGTCACGTATGGTACACAGGGAAGAAATCAGAGCCGAGGTCAGGGTACGAGCTGGAGGTCAGAAGCAAGGTAGTAACAAAAAGTACTCAGGGAAAAAGCAGAGCCAATGTCAGGGTATGAACCGGAGGTTAGAAGTTAGGAAGTAATAAAAGGTACACAGGGAGAAAGCATAGCTGAAAATCAGGGTACGAGCCGGAGGTCAGAGCCAAGAATTCATGCATGCGACACAGGAAAGAAAGCAGAGCCGAGGTCAGGGTACGAGCAGGAGGTCAGAAGCCAGGAAGTAACAAAAGGTACACAGGGAAAAAGCAGAGCCAATGTCAGGGTACCAGCCGGAGGTCAGAGCCAGGAAGTCATGTATGCTACACAGGGAAGAAAGCAGAGCCAAGGTCAGGGTACGAGCTGGAGGTCAGAGCCAGGAAGTCATGTATGCTACACAGGGAAGAAAGCAGAGCCAAGGTCAGGGTACGAGCTGGAGGTCAGAGCCAGGAAGTCATGTATGCTACACAGGGAAGAAATCAGAGCCAAGGTCATGGTTCGAGCTGGAGGTCAGAAGTAACAAAAGCTACACAGAGAAAATGCAGAGCCAGGAAGTAAAAAAAGCTACACAGGGAAAAAGCAGAGCCAATGTCAGGGTACGAGCCGGAGGTCAGAGCCAGGAAGTCATGTATTTTACACAGGGAAGAAAGCAGAGCCAAGGTCATGGTTCGAGCTGGAGGTCAGAAGTAACAAAAGGTACACAGAGAAAATGCAGAGCCAATGTCAGGGTACGAGCTGGAGGTCAGTGCCAGGAAGTCATGTATGGTACACAGGGAAGAAAGTGCATCCGAGGTCAGGGTATGAGCCAGAGGTTAGAAGCCAGGAAGTAATGTAAGGTACAGAGGGAGAAAGCAGAGCCGAGGTCAGGGTACGAGCTAGAGGTCAGAAGCCAGGAGAAAACATCAAAGTCAGGGGCATGGGCAGAGAAGTGTCACAAAGATTCGTGATAGCAGGACAAGATCACAAAAAAGTACTTACTGGAGCTAGAGCACTCACTGCAGAGCAGGAACTGGCGGCATTCTGAACAAGATCACTCCCTAATGAAGCAGAGCAATCATCTGTAATGAGGCGCCTAAAAACAGGCTCCTACCAACACCAGCATAGGACCTGAGTCCGGGAACAACCCATCCACTGGAGCACAATACAAAACAGAACATCGGCTCTGCAGGAGAGCACCACGGATCAGAACCATGACACCCCTCTTCTTTTTCTGGGAACTGAGGAGATCAATTTAAGTTTTGAGAGAGGGAGGTTGCTCCTTTCTTTTTTTAAGTCAGGGTTGTGATTCTTTTAAAAGTTACTATTGATAAAAAAAAATTAAGAAACCCCAAACTCCACTAAAAATGATGGATATAAAAAAATAACAAGTCAGGTGAGAATATGGAAAATAGGTTTACAAAAACAGTAAAACAAAATAAGGTACAAATGAAAAAAAGTAAAGAACACCAAAAACGAGACAAGAAAAGGCACAAAAGTACAAAATTAATTGTGGAGTACAGTAGTTATACTTGGTCATATCTGAAAATACCCAACATATATAGTAATATCCAGATAAAGATGATTGCATAATATAATCTAATTTTAATTCCCGGATTAGTATTTTGCCGACGAAATAAGGAGACATTCACTAATAATCAGCATCATCTGCTCTCTGAACCTTACAATTAGAGCTGAGTGAATAAATTCCAGTAGAATTCAATTCTGCTCAAATTTTACAAAAAATCTGCATTTGCCAAAATGCAGATTATTTTTTATTCAATTGTACACCATATTCCTGAGCTGTATACGCCCATCAAAAGGTTTAAAAAAAATACTTATACTCACTTCATCTCTCACCATCACATTTCTGGCCCTGCCACTCCTCACCATCACCTCTACCACCCCGACACTCCTGATCGCCACCCTTCAACCCCACTACCCTCTACCGTAACCTCTATCCCTGCCATGCCTCACTGTCACCTCTATGTCCCCGGTGCTCCTCACTATCATCTCTCTGGTCTTGCCACTCCTTACCGTTACCTCGCCGACCCAGCCACTCTTTACTGTCACCTCTCTAGCCATCCTGCTCCTCACCATCCCCTCTCCGGCCTTGCCACTCCTTACTGTCAACTCTACGGCCCTACCATTCCTCACTGTCACTTCTCTGGCCCTGGTGCTCCTCACCATCATCTCTCTAGTCTTGACACTCCTTACCGTTACCTCTCTGGCCCAATCACTACTTACTGTCACCTCTCTGGCCCTGCTGCTCCTCACTATCTCCTCTTCGGCCTCGCCACTTCTTACTGTCAACTCTACGGCCCCACCACTCCTCAATGTCACCTGCTCCTCACCATCATCTCTCTGGCCTTGCCACTCCTTACCGTAACCTCTACAGCCCCGCCATGCCTCACTGTCACCTCTATGTCCCCGGTGCTCCTCACCATCATCTCTCTAGTCTTGACACTCCTTACCGTTACCTCTCTGGCCCCATCATTACTTACTGTCACCTCTCTGGCCCTGCTGCTCCTCATTATCTCCTCTTCGACCTCGCCACTCTTTACCGTCAACTCTATGGCCACACCACTCCTCACTTTCACCTCTCAAGTCCCACTGCTCCTCACTATCATCTCTCCAACCCGCCACTCTTTACTGTCTCTTCTCTGGCTCCGATGCTCCTCATTTTGACCTGTCCAGTTCTTACCGCTCATGCTGAAATCCCATCTCATGCTGAGTTGGAAATTCTGGCTCTAATGAGGCCCACGAAAGTTCTGCATATGCAAACTCAAGGTCACATGCACTTCATAAGGTCAAGACCTTTTATGCACATGTGCAAAACTCTCCCGGCTTAGCATGAGAGGCCTATGAATTTTCGCATGAGCGGCAAGGCAAGGGTGACCATGAGGATTAAAGTGCCAATTCCCGGTGCATGGTGAGTCTAGGGATTTGTTTTAGTTTTTACATATCGTTTATTTTGCACTGTAGTCTGAGGACATTAAATAAAATTTATCTTGGAAAATCCACGCACGTAGATGAATCCGAATCTGCCTGATCCACTCATCTCTACTTACAATGCACCGTATTCTTCAATTGGGTTAATGCAGTCAACTCAGAAGAAGAATATCCTCAACTTACAGACTCCACAAAAGATCATCCTCACCTCCTTTTATGATCCGAGTTTCTTTCTAGAAGGCAAACAGCTTTTCTTCTACTCTACCAGTCATTGTTCATCTCCGTCAAAGTAAATTATGGCTCAAGTGTATCGCAATCCTACAGCAAAAATAGGGACCATCGTCAATATAGCGGCACGATGCTAAACACGCTTACTATAAAGTTATACAACTTATTACATTTCCTGTATGAATCTTGAAATGTATTGCAAAAAAAATTACATATTGGAATCTAGAAAGTACAAAACTTTCCTTTATTTATTTACAGAAGTGGACAAGTCATTGAGTATGAAGAAGCTGTAGGGCGATTTAGCAGCATTGTCCGGTGGAGCATAATTTACAACCATAGACTACATCCCTGTGACAGATCATCTGCACGTAAATGTATCTGAAATATGTGAGTTATTCAGGAAATAGCATCCCTAGAATACAAAAGCAAGTCTACATCTCAATGGCCGGGAGAAAAAAAAAGTTTCAGATTGATCTTTGTGAACTCAACAAAGATTGTGTGGATGGAAGCAAAACTAGAAAAAAGTGTGAGACATGCAGCGATGAACAAAACATAATTTCGAGATACTCTGTTAGGAGATGTTTATGCTATATGTTACCATTCAGTGTATTAATTTCCGAGTGTCAATAGTTTTTTATCAATGTTGTAACGCTCACAGCCAGTGTAGTGGTATCGATGAGGATTAGTGGACCCACTGGACAACAGGGGGAACCTGGGCTTACCCCTTAGTGAGAGGAGTTTAACTAAGCACCCACTACAAGGCAGATAACAGGTACCACTCCTAGGGCAGTATCCGGGACTGTGGCAGCTGACCGCCAGGACAGATGACAGACTCAGATATACACGGGTAAAAGCAGGGTGACCGAGGCAGGCTGGACCGGCGGGTATGAACAGGTATGGTGGGCATTGCAGGGACAGACAGGTGTGGTGGGAATGGCAGGTACAGACTAGATAGACAGGCAGGACACTGATTAACTAAAGGTGTTGCGCAGGCGCCTCCCCTAATGGGAGGGTGCCTTAAATACATTGTGTCCTTAGCCATAGGCTGGGAAGCCTTTCCAGCAAATGGTGCAACAGCCCTTTAAGAAGAGGGCTGGTGTGCGCACACCTTCCCAGGAACCCTGTGCAGCATGTACAGGGTCCGGGAGAGGAAGGAGGCAGCAGCACACGTGAATGGTTGGAGAAGTGCAGGGGAGGATGCAACCCGGCCGGGGAGGTGAGTAAGTCTGCGCTACAAATGTGATTAGAAAATGTCGGATTTCACATTGATAAATTAGAATCCATAACAAAAAAAATTTAGAACACAGTTAAGAGTGGATACGTCCGTACATTTCCCATGCAAAGTCCTTATAATATAACTGAAATGTAGGCGCAGATAGTAGCTGATCACTGGGGAGATTAAAGAGAAAAAAGTCATCCGAGCCTCTAGCAAGTTTAACGGGCGTCTGTAACACCCCCCCCCCCCAAACACAATTGAAACCACGTATAGGGGCTGAGATCCTGTAATTCTCATGCATTCAATGCAGATTTTACTTCTTAAGTTGGACAGAAAAAAATGTTTAGCTTGATTGGCAGCAATTGCTAAATTGAATCCCCGGCCCTGAGTGTTCAACCGTGCCATCACAAGACGAGCGCTCCCCCAGTGTCAGTGCAGGCTCGCTCTCTATATTCTCTTCTGTCTGCAGCACTTGTTATCTACACAAAGGATAACACAATATGCATGTAGCTCCCTCAAAAGACAAGTCCGGCAATATCTTTACATGGCCGGTCCGTTACTTCTTTACTAAGAAATACATGTTTAAATTGATACACAAATGAGGCTGAAGAGCTCTGGTAGTTCTGAAGCCTCCGTCACTCCAGCTCTATTTATGGTCAGCACTGCCTCCTACTACCTAACTGATAGTTTTTTTGTCTTAAGGCACACAGAATAGAGGTCATCAGTCAAGGAAGAAGAGCTGGGCGGGAATAGAGCTGGGGTGACGGAGGCTTCAGATCTTCCAGCGCTTTTCAGCATAAAAAGTTAAGAAACTTTGCAAATTCCTTTCTTGTGAGATTTGTTTTTATTCCTGTTATGAAAATTGCTAGTAGAGAACTACCAAGCCTTGTTTTTTTTCCATTCTATTTACCAGCTTTCATCTGCATTTATATCAGAACGTACTCATTTAGAGTACAGATAATGGCAGTGATCGGTCAGCACCTGTGTCCTCCTCTGAGTGGTCTGCTTATCACTTCCTGCAGCAGTATTGCCAGAGTTTGTGAAACATAGAGACTGAGCTGACCCATCACTGCCATCATCTGTACTCCAAATGAGTATGTTGTGATATCAATGCAGCTGACGGCAGGGAAATAAACATGGGAAAAATCAGATTTGGAAACCACTAACTTGGAGGAGGTTTTTTTTAAACAGTAATGAAGGCAAATCCCCTAAAAAAGTGATTTACAAAGTTTGTTAACTTTCCATGCAGAACCAAAAAAAAATATCATAATAAAAATAAATAAATAAATTAAAATAATAATAATAATAAACATTAGTTACATAATAATAATAATACCTTAGTTATATAATAATAACAATAATAATAATAATAATAATAATAATAATAATAATAATAATAATAATAAAAAAACCTTAGTTATTCTTTACATTAAAAAGAAAACATTTTATTGGATAACGCAGTACAACCCACTGGTAGACGGAATATGGATAGGAGCATTTTAGAAGTTATTTTCTCCAATTACATTTCCATCTTGTAGACTGTTTTTTTTTTCCGGTAGAACAGAAGAAGGTTAATCCTTCCATTGACCTGAACTAATACCCGGTATCATCATTGGGAGATCGCGCATGTTTCGTTATAAAATGAACACTAATGGAATACATTGCTCCTGTTCATACATTGTTGGATTTTTTGCTATTATTATATATATATATATATATATATATATATATATATATATATATATATATTTTTTTTTTTTTTTGCATTGTTCTAGTTTTACAAATGAAGCCCAAGTGGATTGGACATTTTGGTGCAGGTAGATCCCCAACAATTGGATTAAGTTGACTTTAATGGCCCCAGCAGATTATGGCCGTGGGGCCGTTCTTCAGTTTCCAAGTAAGAAGGCAGTTTCAGCACAAAGTTTTAGATGTAATGCGCAGTGATAAATGGAAAGGGAAAGGCCAAGGAGATCACCAGAGGGAGGGAAACCGATTGACAAGCCCATTCCCATATTAGCTGATCGTTTTTATTGGGTATAAGAAAGGGAGTTGGGTCTTGCTTTGTTGTCTCTATGAACGCCTATCATAGGTCAGACCTACAAACCTGAGCAATAATTCATACTGCAAAGAAGCAAGTGGGCAGAGATGTTGCAAGTGTTATGCGCACTAAAGTGCAGACATGGTAAATAATGAAAAATAAGGTTTTACTTAAGACTGCTACACGGTTCTTGTACAGACTAGAAGTCCCAGCTGCATATTCCCTAAATTTCCCTGCGCAGACTGAAAGAACCCTAACTAGATGACCCATATGGCCACTCGGGCCTCTTGCTTCCTAAGCGTCCATTGAGAGTTCCATGTCCCTGCTTAAGAAATCGGGGAAGGTGTAGAGTTAAATAAGGTAAGCCAAAAGTTATAATCTGCCAGGAGAAACACAACACAAAAAGGCTGTAGTTCCAATTTAGAAATAGCACCAGCGGGAAATGGACACCCGGGGAAGCTTTAAATATTTACACTCGCCGGATGATAGGTCAGACTAAACTACAGCCTTGGAAACACTTGTTGGCAGAATGGCAATGAACACACAAAGTATCCACACAGAGACAAAGTGTTCAGAACCAGGACAGTGACCGAACCTGACTGTGTTTCAGCGGAGAGGACACAGGAGACTTCTGGATAAAATTCAAGGCATGACAATAAAGCTCTGCAAGTTTTAGCTGAAGTGAGGGGGGTTATCATATCTGAGCAGGACAGTGAGGGTCCGGCTTTGCAGGGAGTACTACTGAATACATATCTGAGACACCTCCTGGGCAGGATTTTCAATTTTCCTTCCTGTCTGCAAAAAGCGATTATTGGGTCTCTTATTTTGGGCAGGGGAGGAGCAAGAACCAGAGACTGTGAGTTGCACCATTGGACAGAAAAGTTGTTGATGGTAAATAAAGGTGAATCTATACATGAATTTATTAATGACGCACCTGTAAGACAAGATATAATGTGTTTGGGACTGAAATATGCCTGGAGACCTACAAGATTTTTTGAAAAATGTTGGGGCTTACTGTACTCCACAAAAAGACCCTTGGATTGCCCATTTGTGTCACCAGTAGTACAAAGTTGTCCTATAAAGCGATGACTTTGCAAATAGTTCCCTGGATCCCTGTGGATTTGACAAGGAGCAAATCGGGGGTTACCCTAATTAAGTGGATAAGTCACCTAAAGCTTTTCAGCTTGGCTGTCCTGCATCCCTTCATCAGTCTCTCTTCTTCTGTGTAGAGCAGCTCTGGTTATTCCACTATAAGATTTATATCCTTTAATAATTTACATCCTCAGATGTAATGAATCAATACTAATTTATGCTTAGCTGAATCCTATACGGAGATGTTATGTCGGGGGCCTCTTCTGGCATTTTCTGTATTATTTCGGTATTAACTGTTATTTATAAGAGTTGTTAGCCTGTTCTATGCGATTTATATTCGGTCGGAGACATGGAAGTGGGAGAATATTGCCCGCTTGTGATTAACTTCATACTCATTTATAGCTTAGTATACATTTTACGGAAATTAAATAGTTAATTTGGCTGTTTGGAGTCCTAACGGTGGGATATATAATAGCTCTACATAAAATCCACACATGCCTAAAAAGATGTCATACCAAAAATGTAAAGCCCACTCATGCCTACAAGTGTGCATCACCCCACACTATATATCACCCACTCACACATACAAGGACCCACAACCCTGAGAAAATACAACCCACATTTACTAAAAACACCACCCCAAAAGACAGAAAACCCACCCACATCTATTAAAAGACTCCACCCCAAAAGATAGAAAACCCACCCACATTTACTAGAGGACACCACCCAAGAAAATATACATCCCACCCACATTTACTAGAAGTCACCCACATTTACTAGAGGACACCAGCCGAGAAGATAAGAAAGCCATCCACATTTACTAGAAGGCATCATCCCGGAAGATAGAATACCCACCCATATTTACTAGAAGGCACCACCCCAGAAGATAAAAAGCCACCCAAATTTATCAGAAAAGACCACCCCAGAAGATAGAAAACCCACCCACATTTACTAGAAGACACCACCCCATAATATAGACACTCACAATTACCAGTAGACACCACCTCAAAAGACAGAAAATCCACCCAAATTTACTAGAAGATACCAACCCAGAAGATAGAAAGCCCACCCACATTTATTAGAAGATACCACCCCAGAAGATAGAAAATCTACCCAGAATTTACAGGAAGACACCCCAAAGAAGATAGAAAATCCACTCTTACAAGGAGGCATCACCTCACAAGATAGAGAATCCACCCACATTTACTAGAAGACACCACCCCAGAAGATAGAAAATTTGCACACATTTACTAGAAGACACCCTTTCAGAAGATAGAAAACCCACTCTTCCAAGGAGGCACAACCCCAGTAGAGAGAAAACTCACCCACATTTACTAGAAGACACCACCCCAGAAGATAGAAAACCCACCCCCATTTACTAGAAGACACCACCTCAGAATATAGAAAACCCACTCCCATTTACTAGAAGACACCATCCCATAAGATAAAAAACTCACCCACATTTACTAGAAGACACAACCTCAGAATATAGAAAACCCACCCCCATTTACTAGAAGACACCACCCCAGAAGACAGAAAACCCACCCCCATTTACTAGAAGACACCATCCCATAAGATAAAAAACTCACCCACATTTACTAGAAGACACAACCTCAGAATATAGAAAACCCACCCCCATTTACTAGAAGACACCACCCCAGAATATAGAAAACCCACCCCCATTTACTAGAAGACACCACCCCAGAAGATAGAAAACCCACCCCCATTTACTAGAAGACACCATCCCATAAGATAAAAAACTCACTCACATTTACGAGAAGATACCATCCCAGAAGATAGAAAACTCACCCACATTTACGAGAAGATACCATCCCATAAGATAGAAAACTCACCCACATTTACGAGAAGATACCATCTCAGAGGATAGAAAACCCACCCCCATTTACTAGAAGACACCATCCCATAAGATAGAAAACTCACCCACATTTACGAGAAGATACCATCTCAGAAGATAGAAAACCCACCCCCATTTACTAGAAGACACCATCCCATAAGATAGAAAACTCACCCACATTTACGAGAAGATACCATCCCAAAAGATAGAACACCCACCCCCATTTACTAGAAGACACCATCCCATAAGATAGAAAACTCACCCACATTTACGAGAAGATACCATTCCAGAAGATAGAAAACCCACCCCCATTTACTAGAAGACACCATCCCATAAGAAAGAAAACTCACCCACATTTACGAGAATATCCCACCCCAGAAGATAGAAAACCCACTCACATTTATTAGAAGACACCACCCCAGAAGATAGAAAACCCACTCACATTTATTAGAAGACACCACCCCAGAAGATAGAAAACACACTCACATTTATTAGAAGACACCACCCCACAAGATAGAAAAGCCACCCACATTTATGAGAAGACACCAGCCCAGAAGATAGAAAACAAAACCTCATTTAGTTGAAGACACCACCCCAGAAGACAGAAACCCACCCCCATTTACTAGAAGACACCATCCCATAAGATAGAAAACTCACCCACATTTACGAGAAGATACCATCCCAGAAGATAGAAAACCCACCCCCATTTACTAGAAGACACCATCCCATAAGATAAAAAACTCACCCACATTTACGAGAAGATACCATCCCATAAGATAGAAAACTCACCCACATTTACGAGAAGATACCATCTCAGAGGATAGAAAACCCACTCACATTTATTTGAAGACACCACCCCAGAATATA
>NC_134362.1:22830379-22942879 GCF_048569485.1 Anomaloglossus baeobatrachus
AATAATCAAAGGTATCAACCCCAGGCCTGACCCTCTATAAATACTTTTGGGCATATCGATCTTACCCATCATACAGACCTCCTAAATATCGTGGGTAAAGGGTGCTTTACACGCTGCAACATCGCTAGTGATTGCTAGCAATATCGAGCGCGATAGCACCCGCCCCCGTCGTTCTTACGACATGTGGTGATCGCTGCCATAGCGAACAATATCGCTACGGCAGCATCACATGCAAATACCTGTTCAACGTCGTCGCTGGAGACACCAAATAATCCCTCCTTCAAGGGGAAGGTGTGTTCGGCGTCATAGCGACGTCACAGCACCATCACTAATCGGCCGCCCAATAGAAGAGGAGGGGAGGAGATGAGTGGCCGCAACATGCCGCCCACCTCCTTCCTTCCTCATTGCCGGTGGACGCAGGTAAGGAGATGTTCGTCGCTCCTGCGGTGTCACACACAGCGATGTGTGATGCCGCAGGAACGACGAACAACCAGTGGCATGCACCACCAACGATATTACGAAAAGGAGCGACGTGTCACCGATCAACAATTTTTGACGTTTTTGCGATCGTTGATCGTCGCTCCTTTTAGTCACACGCTGCAAAGTCGCTAACGACGCCGGATGTGCGTTACAAACACCGTGACCCCAACGATATATCGTTAGCGATGTCGCAGCGTGTAAATGGCCCTTTAGTCTCTGACCCATCAGCAAAATGCAAATGTTACAATTGTTTTGCTATGTAATATGCTAATTATTTTGTTTCCATCCAAACATTCCTTTGTGTGCACGCGGCCATAGACATATGATTCCACCTCTAATCTGTCCTGCCATATTATTACCAGGAAGCAATTAGGAAGCAGATCCGGGGATCCTGAGACTGTAGATCCAAGAAAGCTCAGGACCATCAGTTATATTGGTCACATGATACATGAGGACAAATGTTGCTCTCATCATTTGCCCCATAGGTCAATTTCCCCTTCCATAGGTCAATTTCTCCTTCCATAGGTCGATTTCCCCTTTCATAGGTCGATTTCCCCTTTCATAGGTCGATTTCCCCTTCCATAGGTCGATTTCTCCTCCCATAGGTCGATTTCTGTTTCATAGGTCGATTTCTCCTTCCATAGGTTGATTTCTCCTTCCATAGGTCGATTTCTCCTTCCATAGGTCGATTTCCCCTTCCATAGGTCGATTTCTCCTCCCATAGGTCGATTTCTGTTTCCATAGGTCGATTTCTCCTTCCATAGGTAGATTTCTCCTTCCATAGGTCGATTTCTCCTTCCATAGGTCGATTTCTCCTCCCATAGGTCGATTTCTGTTTCCATAGGTCGATTTCTCCTTCCATAGGTCGATTTCTCCTTCCATAGGTCGATTTCTCCTTCCATAAGTCGATTTCTCCTTCCATAGGTCGATTTCTCCTTCCATAAGTTGATTTCTCCTTTCATAGGTCGATTTCTCCTTCCATAGGTCAATTGCTTCTTCCATAGGTTGATTTCTTCTTCCATAGGTCGATTTCTCCTTCCATAGGTTGATTTCTTCTTCCATAGGTCGATTTCTTCTTCCATAGGTCGATTTCTCCTTCCATAGGTCGATTTCTCCTTCCATAGGTTGATTTCTACTTCCATAGGTCGATTTCTCCTTCCATAGGTTGATTTCCCCTTCCATAGGTCGATTTCCTCTTTCATAGGTCGATTTCCCCTTCCATAGGTCGATTTCCCCTTCCATAGGTCGATTTCTCCTCCCATAGGTCGATTTCTCCTTCCATAGGTTGCTTTCTGTTTCCATAGGTTGATTTCTCCTTCCATAGGTTGATTTCTCCTTCCATAGGTCGATTTCTCCTTCCATAGGTAGATTTCCCCTTCTATAGGTCGATTTCTCCTCCCATAGGTCGATTTCTGTTTCCATAGGTCGATTTCTCCTTCCATAGGTTGATTTCTCCTTCCATAGGTCGATTTCTCCTTCCATAGGTCGATTTCCCCTTCCATAGGTCGATTTCTCCTCCCATAGGTCGATTTCTGTTTCCATAGGTCGATTTCTCCTTCCATAGGTAGATTTCTCCTTCAATAGGTCGATTTCTCCTTCCATAGGTCGATTTCTCCTCCCATAGGTCGATTTCTGTTTCCATAGGTCGATTTCTCCTTCCATAGGTCGATTTCTCCTTCCATAAGTCGATTTCTCCTTCCATAGGTCGATTTCTCCTTCCATAAGTTGATTTCTCCTTTCATAGGTCGATTTCTCCTTCCATAGGTCAATTGCTTCTTCCATAGGTTGATTTCTTCTTCCATAGGTCGATTTCTCCTTCCATAGGTCGATTTCTTCTTCCATAGGTCGATTTCTTCTTCCATAGGTCGATTTCTCCTTCCATAGGTCGATTTCTCCTTCCATAGGTTGATTTCTACTTCCATAGGTCGATTTCTCCTTCCATAGGTTGATTTTCCCTTCCATAGGTCGATTTCCCCTTTCATAGGTCGATTTCCCCTTCCATAGGTCGATTTCTCCTCCCATAGGTCGATTTCTCCTTCCATAGGTTGCTTTCTGTTTCCATAAGTCGATTTCTCCTTCCATAGGTCGATTTCTGTTTCCATAGGTTGATTTCTCCTTCCATAGGTTGATTTCTCCTTCCATAGGTCGATTTCTCCTTCCATAGGTCAATTTCCCCTTCCATAGGTCGATTTCTCCTTCCATAGGTCGATTTCTCCTTCCATAGGTCGATTTCTCCTTCCATAGGTCGATTTCTCCCTCCATAGGTCCATTTCCCCTTCCATAGGTCGATTTCTCCTTCCGTAGGTCGATTTCTCCTTCCATAGGTTGCTTTCTCCTTCCATAGGTTGATTTCTCCTTCCATAGGTCAATTTTCCTTCCATAGGTTGATTTCCCCTTCCATAGTTCAATTTCTCCTTCCATAGGTCAATTTCTCCTTCTATAGGTCGATTTCCCCTTCCATAGGTCGATTTCCCCTTCCATAGGTCAATTTCCCCTTCCATAGGTCGATTTCCCCTTCCATAGGTCAATTTCTCCTTCCATAGGTTGATTTCCCCTTCCATAGGTCGATTTCTCCTTCTATAGGTGGATTTCCCCTTCCATAGGTCGATTTCCCCTTTCATAGGTCGATTTCCCCTTCTATAGGTGGATTTCCCCTTCTATAGGTGGATTTCCCCTTCCATAGGTCGATTTCCCCTTCTATAGGTGGATTTCTCCTTCCATAGGTCGATTTCTCCTTCCATAGGTCGATTTCTCCTTCCATAGGTCGATTTCTCCTTCCATAAGTCGATTTCTCCTTCCATAGGTCGATTTCTCCTTCCATAGGTCGATTTCTCCTTCCATAAGTCGATTTCTCCTTCCATAGGTTGATTTCTCCTTCCATAAGTCGAGTTCTCCTTTCATAGGTCGATTTCTCCTTCCATAGGTCAATTGCTCCTTCCATAGGTCGATTTCTCCTTCCATAGGTCAATTGCTTCTTCCATAGGTTGATTTCTTCTTCCATAGGTCGATTTCTCCGTCCATAGGTCGATTTCTTCTTCCATAGGTCGATTTCTTCTTCCATAGGTTGATTTCTCCTTCCATAGGTTGATTTCTAGTTCCATAGGTCGATTTCTCCTTCCATAGGTCGATTTCTCCTTCAATAGGTCGATTTCTCCTTCCGATCTTCTTTTGTCCGGCTTCACCTTATGATGGAAAAGTGTTATAAGTCCTTTTGAAACTTCTGCACATTTTTCAGCCGTCTGGAATTGCCCTGTGATGATGATGCCTATAGATTTCCATACAGAACGTTCTTCCGCTAAAAATTCTGTTACTTCCATTACCCTTGAAAATGTTCCATTTTATACTTTTCCACTGGGAATTTGAAAATCATTTCTTCTCACCCACAAAGGCGCCATGAATGAGAATCCACACATGAGAGGGGAAATGAAGAGTCACATTAACACGTCTCAGAATGTTCCGTGTGTCGTTCCGAGCCGCGGCCGCCATCAACACCCAATAACTACACTGCAACTTACCAAATGCTTAGTCCTTGAGAAAACTTTAGTAAACACAAAACCTTGTAAATAGGGTACATAGCCTGTCAAACTAGATAAATATGGCAACACATGAGAACACCAGAGTATTAGGCTAAAAAATAGTTTTATTAAATACACTTTAAAAGACAAAAAGCAAAAAAGTAATTAATTATAAATAACACTGCATAAAATCCAGACCTAGTGCAAAACAGATATATATATCAAAATTGATCACAAATAACTTAATAGAGGATGGATCCAGATGGCAACAAAATACGCCCTAAAAACAGGCAAAAAAGGTCAAACATGCAAAAAAAGCTAAAAAAGACCTTAGTAAAGTGCCCAATGCTGAAAATATTGCACTATTTTAAGCCAAAAAGATTTGGTATCTTGTATATAGATCAAAAAACGAGAGTCCCACTCAGTACATAGTGTGAACAGGTGGGTCCCGATAGGGAAAAAAGGCCAGTGCCAATAAATGCAAGCAGTATATACAGAGAAAGGGCAGGATTAATCAAAAAGGATCCATTACCTCAGAGAGTGGAGCACCAGGACTGGCAACCTCAACATATGTTTCCAAATGGGTCTTCGTCAGGAGGTTTTTCTCACTATCTGACGTGAAATCAGAATAAACCTTTCCCGTTTTCGGTCAATTAGGAACCAAAATTATTTTTATCAAATGCCAGAATAATGAGAGAATGTTTTTAGGCATTTTTATTACTTTTATTACTTTCTGCAAAGTCAAACGTTTCCATACAGTGAGAGTACTATGCCTTTAAACAATAAGGGACAGCCCATATTATGATGTCATGTCTTTGGAAGCTTCTGATAGGTTTATTGGCAACATCTGAGTTAATAAGAGACACACCTGTGGATGTATTGTAATGCACACCTGAAACACATGGCTTCTTTGTGTAGCATCATGGGAAAGTCAAAAGAAATCAGCCAAAATCTCAGGAAGAGAATTGTGGACTTGCACAAGTCTCGTTCATCCTTGGGTGCAGTTTCCAGATACCTAAAGGTGCCTCATCCTTCTGTACAAGCAATTATACACAAGTACAAACAAGATGGGAATGTCCAGCCATCATACCATTTAGGAAAAAGACGGGCTCTGTGTACCAGAGATAAATGTGCTTTGGTCAGACATACTTATAAACCCAAGAACAAAAGAAAAAGACCTTGTGAGCATGCTGGCGGAAGCTGGTAAGATTGTGTCATTATCCACAGTGAAACGAGTACTGTATCCACATGGGCTGAAAGGCCACTCTGCCGGGAAGAAGCCATTACTCCAAAAGAAACATAAAAAAGACAATTTAATGTTTGTAAATTCACATAGGAACAAAGACCTTAATTTCTGGAGACGTCCTGTGGTCTGACCAAACTAAAATTGAACTGTTTGGCCATAATGACCATCGTTACATTTGGAGGGAAAAGGGAGAAGCTTTGAAGCCTTTGAACACCATCCCAACTGTGACACACAGGGGCGGCAGCTTCATGTTGTGTGGTGGTTTTGCTGCAGGAGGGACTGGTGACTTCACAAAACAGATGGCATCATGAGAAAAGAAGATTATGTGGCAATACTGAAGAAACATCTCAAGAAATCAGCCAGGAATGTAAAGCTTGGACAGAAATGGGTCTACCAAATGGACAATGACCCGAAGTATACTGCAAACTGGTCCCAAAGTGGCTTAAGGATAACAAAGTCATTGTTTTGGAGTGGCCATCACAAAACCCTGATCTCAATCCTAGTGAATATTTATGGGCAAAGCCGAAAAGCCCGGCGCGAGCGGTGACCTACAACCATGGCTCAGCTAGACCATTTCTGTCAGGAGGAACCGGCCCAAATTCCTCTTTGACTTTGCAGAAAGTAATAAAAAATGCCTTAAAACCTGCAAATGTGTCTTTATAGAGAGCGGAGAAAAACTTGTGGTTTCAACTATATTTATCTATCTCTAGATTGTTTCTTTTCTTCTTTCCATTTTTTTCCATCTATCTATCTATCTAACTATCTATCCCTCTATCTATCTATCTATCTATCCTCTTCTATGTTCTTTCTTTTCCATTATCTATCTATCTATCTTTCCATCTATCTGTCTATCCATCTATCCGTCTATTCCTCTGTCTACCTATCTATCTATCTATCCTATTCTATGATCTTTATTTTCTTTCTTTCTCTTTCTTTCTTTCTTTCTCCTTCTTTCCAGTATCTATCTATCCATCCATTTATCCATTCATCCATCCATCCATCCATCCATCCATCCGTCTTCTATAGCTATCTATCCCTCTATCTATCCCTCTATCTATCCCTCTATCTATCCATCTATCTATCTATCTATCTATCCCTCTATCCCTCTATCTATCTATCTATATATCTATCTATCTATCTATATATCTATCTATCCCTCTATCTATCCCTCTATCTATCTATCTATCTATCTATCCCTCTATCTATCTATCTATCCCTCTATCTATCTATCTATCTATCTATCCCTCTATCTATCTATCCCTCTATCTATCTATCCCTCTATCTATCTATCCATCTATCCATCTTCTATATCATCTACTCTGTATCTATTCACTCTTCCCTCTCCGTGTCCCCCTTTATCTCTGGGGGTCCATGTACAGAGAGGGATTGTATGGAGCGGCGGTTGCTGCAGTTGCAGAGCTCTCTAAGCTGCGGCCATTAAACTTTCCTTCTCTTCTGTATAAGCTGTAAGATTTTATAGATAACATCAAATACGCGGCTCTTCTGATCGTGTGAAATGTAATAGTATTGACTTGGAGCTAAATTATCCAGACATTATGGGTCGTGTTTATGAACCCGGTCCGCGCTGTAAGACCTTCTGCCTGAGAAATAAAAATCTACAATCCCAATCTGGAGCCGCATCTGTTTTGGTAGAAGCTTTACCACCGTCCTCGTCCTCTCTCCCATATTACGTGAAGCAGAATCACCCACAGAGGTGTCACTAATATTATCATTCTTTATGTAAGTACAGGTTTCATTTAGAAGAACATTCTCCGACCTATGACTACGAGGTGACAATCCCAATGAAGATCACCATATTGGTTACCCACCGGATATAAAGAACTGATGAATTTGAACCCCAATTGGGTCAGATGAGGTACCCTGCCAGAAGGGGTAAAGATAAGGCTGTTATTTACTCCAGGGGCTATGACAAGGAAAGATGCCCCGCCATCGGAAGCTCCAAACCTTCTAGATTACAGGTCATCAATGTGTCTAATATTTGTCTCTCTCGGGGACGAGGCACTCAGTCTTGGCCTTACCTTACCTTTTCCACCACTTGTCCCTTTGATTTATTCACAGCCTTAAAAATTTGCATCTATTTCCTCGGAAACTAATTTTGAAGAAACTGCATGATAAACTGAGACTTGAGGAGAGCTGGACAATGAAGGAATTGGAAGCCATTAAGAGATTGGAAGAGCTTTGTGCCGAACAGGACATCACCCCTGCCAAAGAGAAGGTCATCTTTCCTAAAACCAAAAAATTCCCACCCTTAAACCTTTATCCTAACATTGAATTATTCGTCAAATCAGTGACAGAAGAATTTCACAAGATATATGGATACGTGTATCCATGATGACCATCTCTCACTGTTATAGAGACAAGCCCTCTTTGAGCTCAAACAACTGGAAGAACCTGGTGACAAGGGAGCGAACATGGTAATTTGGCCTACAAATCTCTAGAAAGCCTTCAGACAACTGAGAGATTGCACTTGCAATAAGAATCTTACATTTAACCCTACCTTTTCTTTGTCACGCCACTTCGCCAGATTGTGGAAGAAGTCTTCTATCTGGGAGTCATCTCCAAGGACATCAAAGAGAGTCTCATTCCCTTTTTCCCCCAGAGTGTCATGCTTCTACCTCTTACCCAAGGTACACAAAATGCATCTAATCCACTACTGTTTCAGGAAATAGTAGTTTATGAAAACTGGTATGCAAATACCTGGATTACCATCTCAAACCTCTAGTAGAGAACCTCCAGTTTTAGCTTAAAGACACCAGTAATATTCTGAATAAAGCTGAGAACATGTTTTCTAGGATAATATGTGGCTTGTCACCCTTGATGCTGAGTCACTATGCACATCCATTTGCCACCTGGATGGATTGGAAGCAGTAAAAAAAACTTCCTTTGATGGCAGACATGGACCCCTATCAAATCCAGTATCTCCTCACCATTCTGGAGTTTATGTTAACACACAGTTTTTTTTTCTTTAAAGATAATTTTTATTTGCAAATGCAGAGTACCGCTATGGGGGTAACGTTTGTGCCATATTCTGCAATCCTGAATTACCATCTCAAACGTTTAGTAGAGACCCTCCAGTCTATCTTAAAGACACCAATGACATCTTTGATAAAGCTGAGAACATCTTTTTGGAAGAAGACATGTGGCTTGTCACCCCTGATGTTGAGTCACTATACACATCCATTTGCCACCAGGATGAATTGGAAGCAGTAAAAACTTTCCTTTGCATGGCAGACATGGACTCCTGTCAAATCCACTTTCTCCTCGCCATTCTGGAGTGGCATTTACACACAATTTTTTAATCTTTAAAGATAATTTTTATTTGTAAATGCAGGGTACCACTGTGGGGCAACTTTTGTGCCATCTTATGCAAACTGGGATTACCATCTCAAACTTCTCCATTCTTATCTTAAAGAAACCAATGATATCCTGAATAAAGTTGAGAACATATTTTCTAGGATGATATGTGGCTTGTTACCCTTGATGCCGAGTCACTAAACGCATCCATTTGCCACCAGGAAGGATTGTAAGCAGCAAAAACCTTCTTTTGATGGCAGACATGGCGATGGACCCCTATCAAATCCAGTTTCTCCTCACCATTCTGGAGTTTGCGTTAACACACAATTTTTTAATCTTTAAAAATATTTTTTATTTGCAAATGTAAGGTACCGCTATGGGGACGGCTTTTGAGCCATCTTACGCAAATCTGTTTTTTGGTTTGTGGGAAAGAGAAAATGTTATCATTTGGCAGAGATCTGAAATTGATCTCAAATTCTTTATTCTCAGCTTGATTACCAATCAGAAAATATCAAATTATCTTATGCCTATAGCCAAACAACTATTGCATTTTTGGATGTTAAAATCTAGGGCAGTTTCATTACTATTGAGTTAATTAGGAAAAACAAAATGCTTAGTACCTTATTACACGTGTCCTCCTCCTGTCCGGAACATCTCATCAATGAGATTCTAATTGGACAATTTTTGCTTATACGTAGAATATCTTCTACTGATCTTTTTTCATCTGACATGTAGAGGACCTAAGCGGGACACTCCAAAAGAAGCATCCAGAGAGGATATCAAAGGGCTTTACATCCAAGAACAGATCTACTTCGAACCATCATGTAAGGGTAATCTCCACATTTAACAAGTAACACCCTATGAAATAGGTCCTTTCAAAACTTTGGCAAATTTTAAAAATGAATCAGGCCTTGTCTGGATATACCACTGACAACCCTTCTATTATGTACAGAAGGACACCAAATTTGAAGGATATCCTTGTATACAGCTTCTATGGTTCTGGGGGACCCAAATGGGGTTTCTTCCCTTGTCAAGACTATAATGTTTGCTCCAATTTGTTGCAGGCCAGCAATTTCCAATCTAGTGATGGCACACGTAATTTTAGTATCTCCCAACAACTTTTGGGGTGATATATTATGCAATGTGCCCTTGTAAGTTAATATACGTTGGCCTCAATGTCAGACAACTAAAAATATGTATCAGAAAGCACGTCATGGATATAAAAAATGTGACTCTCCACATATTTTCATTAATGCACCTTGTCGTAACATTAGGCAAGTATTCCTATACCTATGGACGCTTCTGTTCCCCCACCTTTTTTTTTTCTATCTGGGTGAATGCCTGTTCTTTTCTTCCCTTTTATTTCTTTCTCAGGAGTATAGAAAGGCACCGAACTCTGACATCTCCACCATTACCACTAGAAGTCCCAGAAATTTCGAGCTCCCCCCTGAAGTCCCGAAAGAGGGTCAAATGACCCTTAAGGGGGCTTTACACGCTACGATATCGTTAATGTTTGGTCGCCAGGGTCAAGTTGTTAGTGACGCACATGCGGCGTCATTAACGATATTGCAGCGTGTAATACTTACCAGCGACCTTAGGCGACCTCAAAAATGGTGAAAATCGTTCACCATGGAGAGGTCGTCCCAAAGTCAAAAATCGGTAAGGGTTGTTTAGCGTTGTGGTTCATCGCTCATGCGGCAGCACACATCGCTATGTGTGACACCGCATGAGCGAGGAACGTCTCCTTACCTGCCGCCGGCCCCAATGAGGAAGGAAGGAGGTGGGCGGGATGTTACGTCCTGCTAATCTCCGCCCCTCTGCTGTGATTGGCCGGCCGCTTAGTGATGTTGCGGTGACGTCGCTGTGATGCCGAACGTCCCTCCCCCTTGAAGGAGGGATTGTTCGGCAGTCACAGCGACGACGCCGACCAGGTAAGTGCGTGTGACGCTGCGTAGCAATAATGTTCGCTACGGCAGCGATCACAAACAATCGCATGCGCGACGGGGGTGGGTACTTACACGGTCGCTATCGCTAGAAATTGCTAGCGATATCGCTACCGTGTAAAGCCTCCTTAAGTCTAAACTGAATAGAACTAACTAGAAACTAAATGGCTAAACTCAATGGAAAATAACAACCTCCTGTGGTGCGACAGTAATGGCCTTAATTACAGAACAAAAGACGGTGATGATAGGATGTTAGGTCATTCGACCCGTCTCTGGGTTCTAAAGGTAGAACTGTTAAATGACCCCTCTCTGGGACTTCTAGTGTTAAGAGTAATCCAGAGGTGAGGGATCGCCTAGCATCCCCTAGTGTAATGGATAGAATAGATAGATAGATAGAGGGATAGATAGATAGATAGATAGATAGATAGATAGATAGATAGATAGATAGATAGAGGGGTAGATAGATAGATAGATAGATAGATAGATAGATAGATAGATAGATAGAGGGATAGATAGATAGATAGATAGATAGATAGATAGATAGATAGATAGAGGGATAGATAGATAGAGGTATAGATAGATAGATGGATAGATAGATAGATAGAGGGATAGATAGATAGAGGTATAGATAGATAGAGGGATAGATAGATAGATAGTAGATAGATAGACAGAGGGATAGATAGATAGTAGATAGAGGGATAGATAGATAGATAGATAGATAGATAGAGGGATAGATAGATAGATAGATAGATAGATAGATAGATAAATAGATAGATAGATAGATATAGGGATAGATAGATAGATAGATAGATAGATAGAGGGATAGATAGATAGATAGATAGATAGATAGATAGAGGGATAGATAGATAGATAGATAGATAGATGGATAGATAGATAGATAGATAAATAGATAGAGAGATAGATAGATAGAGGGATAGATAGATAGATAGATAGATAGATAGATAGATAGATAGATAGAGGGATAGATAGATAGATAGATAGATAGATAGATAGATAGATAGATAGATAGATAGATAGATAGATAGATAGATAGAGGGATAGATAGATAGATAGATAGATAGATAGATAGATAGATAGAGGGATAGATAGATAGATAGATAGATAGATAGAGGGATAGATAGATAGATAGATAGATAGAGGGATAGATAGATAGATAGATAGATAGAGGGATAGATAGATAGATAGATAGATAGATAGATAGATAGATAGATAGATAGATAGATAGACAGCCCTATTTCAATCACATGTGATATTTATTAGTGGTTTTATGAAAAGAACATGAGCTTTCAGGTTACAATATCAGTACAAATTCCGTATAATAAATAAAACACACGCACATCGCCTTCCGGTCCACACTGGGGACCACAGACATTTGCGCGGTGATGAGTGTTGGTTGGAATTGCAGCGTTTATGTCTAATCTCATAGAAACAAAGTAATAGAAATGTACGGCCACAAGATGAGTGAATCGTCTCCGCGCTGCATTATTTATCTTGTGTCATTTTTCTGCTTTCATTGTTGCGTTTCCTTACTTTATTATAACATATATCTTCAAATATTCATGATTCCCAGCAACAATGATTACTCCTAGTATAATGAACCCATAAATTAGTAAATGGATCCCCCCTTGTTTTATACATTAAAACACATACATTTATTTTTGCTGATGATATAGTTTAAAAAATATTAACACACTGGGACACATGTAGACTCACAGAACATACAACCACAACACAGATAATAGGATGGGAGGCAGGAATTGAGTGGAAGTGGGTATAAGGGTGGAAGAAGAGAGTGGAAGAAGGTAAATGGAAGGAAGTAAAGAAACTTTCATTTTTTATTATTTGAGTGTGTAATATTATATCATGGGGCTGTAAGGGGGTTTAAAGGGCTGTTTGGTGGCAGGGATGCCACTAGGAATTTCAGGGCCCCATACTGGCATAATTTTGGGGACCCCTTTAGACTCTGCCCAGGCTCCACCCTAGCTCTGCCTCCACCCCTCAAACCTTCCACAGCTTCACCATTACTTTTGGAAAAATGTCATGGCCAAAAGTGTTAGCACCCTTGTAGTTGTTTCATAAGATGAAGTATTTCTTTCAGAAAATTAATAATACATCCCCTACATGGCCCATCTCCATAATACACGCTTTACACCATCCCTCTTCATAATATCTCTCCCACACTTCCCTTATGTATAATATCCGCCCAAACACTGCCCCTCTGTATGATATCCCCCACACACTGCCCCTCTGTATAATATCCCCCACACACTGCTCCTATGTATAATATCCCCCACACACTGCCCCTCTGTATAATATCCCCCCACACTGCCCTTCTGTATAATATCCCCCACACACTGCCCCTCTGTATGATATGCCCCCGCACACTGCCCCTCTGTATAATATCCCCCCACTGCCCCTTTGTATAATATCCCCCACACACTGCCACTCTGTATAATATTCCCCACATACTGCTCCTCTATATAATAACCCCCATATACACTGCCCCTCTGTATAATATCCCCCTCACACACTGCCCCTCTGTATAATATCCCCCTCACACACTGCCCTTCTGTAAAATATCTCCCACACTCACTGCTCCTCTGTATAATATCCCCAACACACTTCCCCTCTGTATAATATCCCCCACACACTGCCCCTATGTATAATATCCCCCCACACACTGCTCCTCTGTATAATATTCCCCACACACTGCTCCTATGTATAATATCCCACACACACAATGCCCCTCTGTATAATATCCCGAGAAAAAGAAGGGAGAGCATCAACTCACCCCTGCTATCACCCCTGGCACATTTAGAATCAACAGCATAAAAACCAGAGAAAAGATAGTGCCAACAATGAGGGATCAACTGGTGAACAGCCATATGTATTAAGCATCCTGTCAGAAAACAGATATGCAGGTACAGTGGTAATAGTAATGTAAAGATATGAGCAAAAGGAACAAATCAAATTTGTCCAATGAGAGCCCCCCATAATAGTTTAAGCAAACACACCAATAGCAATGTGAAAAATGAATGCCAATCTACCTCTGTACCCTGGCAGTCCACAGCCCCACACGTATCATCACAGAAATGACTTTCTCAAGGGCAGAAAGACAGTGCATAAGTTGTTGCCTATGTTTGTTTTCACGCAAATTAGATGTTACTTGCTATACAATGCAATGCCTCTTCATGGTACACAGGTTTGATTTCATGCATATTTGATTTTAGTTGCAATACAATGAACTGCCTTCCCAAATTACACAGGTTAGTTTTCATACATATTTGGTTTTAGTTGCTATACAATGCACTACCTTTCCATGTTGCACATGTTTGTTTTCATGCACATTAGATGTTATTTGCTGTACAATGCACTGCCTTTTCATATTACACAGGTTAGTTGTCATGCACATTTGAGTATAGTTGTTATACAATGCACTGCCTCTTCATCTTACACAGGATTGTTTTCATGCATATTTGTTTTTTGTTGCTATACGATGTACTGCCTCTTCATAATACACAGGTTTGTTTTCATGCATATTTGGTTCCAGTTGCAATACAATGCACTGCCTCTCCATGATACGCTGTTTGTTGTCATTATGTTCACTTTCAGCCATACTTTGCCTAAATACACCTCCATCAGATACAAATTACATGACTGAAGAAGCGCATTATATCTGATTTTACCAGGAGCATGAATTGTTGGCTCACCGCTGAGATTCGGATCGCCTGACTCCTGGAGGGGGACGATGCCGATAATTTAATTCTAGCAAGATGTGAACACGGGTTTCATCTATATCAATATGCAGCTGTTCCATCACAACATCCAGCAGTTGTACCTTTATAAATGTGTTACATCCTTCTGTGGAAATGAAATTTAGTCTATTTCAGCACTGATGGAAAATCTTGATTTGGTAGCAGAGATTTTCTTGTCTGCAACAACGGCAAATGAAATTCAGATATATCGCTCCCACCGAGCGCTCGCCACAGAATGGATCTCATGTAAGTACTCTAAAATGAGAAGAAAAACAATCTAGATACTTGTCTTATCAATTCTTGCCCAAGGATCTCTCCTAGGACCTCCCGGCCCGAAGCCTAAACCGTTATTAGGATATTAATACGTTTCTCGCAAGTTTCTTATAAAACTTTCTTCTGTCTCATGTTCTTCCAGCTACTGGATGGCAACACCCGGCCAAAAGGAAGAAGTGGGTGTAACTAGTGGGGGCAAGGGTTGCAAACGGGTTTTGGACCTCTGTCACGGGGTTCTTCTCACATATCACACAATCAACAGAGCGAGAGATGGCGGTAGAATCCAAAGAGCATTTATTCCAAGCAAATCAAAACGGTACATAAGATAATCCACAAAACAGAGGGTAAAATTAATCCAGTAACACAAATATAGTCCAGTAAACGATAAATGTCCAGGTCTCTCTCTGAGAAGTCTCAGCTTCCACCAGAGGATCAATCTTCCTGCTTCATTCTTGACGTTCTCCAACAGACTGCTTATCTCCAAGTAAAACAGAGAATTTAGTTGAATCCCTGGACCCCTCCCCCAGACCTAGGGACAGAAACACTGTAGGGGGTGATTATCTACAGACAATAGAATGTACACATAAGCAGTACAAATAATGGATAGTGACCACACCTAAACATGAACCCACACAAAATGGTACATGACCCACAATATCCCACCATCACAACCTCCAAAGGTCCATATGGAAAGTCCAATACTATTCATCAATACGTTATCACGACATGCAAGTTAAAGCTTTGGAAGGTTCACATCACAACCATTGGTAGAAGAAGGTTTTACTAGATGGACCTAGGTCTACAAGGCCATTAGGAGCCCATAAAAAAGGGTTGCTACTGTGACTAGGTCAGTAAGTTACGGGTAGAAATGAGCTAAGCTTCCGACCTTTGTTTTGGCCAGGTATGGTTGACTTGGCTGGTAGATGAAATTCAGTTTGAATTCAAAGTATCCTGAAAAAATGTTTGTTAAAGAGGTTGTCCCCTACTTTGACATTGATGGCCTATCCAGCGGCGGCAGCAAGAGGGTGGAAATGCTCAGTTCCAGAGCTGCTCCATCTTCTGATACTGCACATCCTCCTCTTATTTATTTGAACAGGAGGTGGATGTGCCGTTCCTGGCCGTGGCCGCTATCAGGAGACGGAGCAGCTCTGGAGCATTTCCAGCCATCTATTGCTGCCAGACACAAGGGCAACTGCTTGGAGTGCGGGGTGTCGGACACCACCAGATCAGACATTAATGACCTATCGTAAAGTGTGGGGTGTCGGTCTCTATCAGATCAGATAGTAATAACCTATCCTAAGGTGCGGGGTGTTGGACCCTGGCCAAACACACATTCATAACCTATCCTAAGGTGTCGGTTGTCGGATCCCGGTAGATCAGACATTAATGACCTATCCTAAGGTGTCGGGTGTTGGACTCTGGTCGATCAAACATTAATGACCTATTCTAAGGTGCCAGGTGTTGGACCCTGGCCAATCACACATTAATGACCTATCCTAAGATGCCGGGTGTTGGACCCTGGCCAATCGGACATTCATGACCTATCCTAAGATGCCGGGTGTTGGACCCTGGCCAATCAGACATTAATGACCTATCCTAAGATGCCTGCTGTCGGATCCTGGTAGATCAGACATTAATGACCTATCCTAAGGTTCCGGGTGTTGGACTCTGGTCGATCAAACATTAATGACCTATTCTAAGGTGCCAGGTGTTGGGCCCTGGCCAATCAGACATTAATGACCTATCCTAAGATGCTGGGTGTTGGACCCTGGCCAATCGGACATTCATGACCTATCCTAAGATGCCGGGTGTTGGACCCCGGCCAATCAGACATTCATGATCTATCCTAAGGTGCCTGCTGTCGGATCCCGGTAGATCAGACATTAATGACCTATCCTAAGGTTCCGGGTGTTGGACCCCGGTGGTTCAGATATTGATGACCTATCATAAGGGTATGCTATTAGTGTAAAAGTAGTGGACAACCTCTACAACCTCTGAAGTTTCTTCAGACCCCAAAGCATAAAAAAATTAGAGGGCTGTGAAGGGGCTATAACAAGATTATACTCCCGTATTGTAGACTCGCCAGTCACCTGTCATGGCGTAGCAATTAACCACTCTATCCTCAGATCTTCACCTGCAGAAATAAAGCCAAAGGCGGAGAGCAGAGGACCAGGCGAGGATCTGCAGCAGCAACACAGGAGAGGGGAGAGCCTAGCACAGATGAGTATAATATTTTATTATTTTGAACCCGGACGTGCAAAAAAAATCAGGAAAATGTTTTTCCATTACCCGCCATTCGGTTAGATTTATGCACAATAAATCCATAAAATTCAGATTTTCGTGAATCCAAATTTCAGAGGAAATTCATAGCAAATATGATTCCTTCCAAGTCGAATCACTCATTTCTATCTGTATGGTAGATTTTCGAAGATCTTTTCTTTTTCCAAATTCTGCAACATTATAATCAATTAGGAGACCATGAACAGAGGGACGCGTCTCCTTTTCTAAGGGGCAATTTGCACACTGCGACATCGCTAGCCGCTGCTAGCGATGCCGAGCGCGAAAGTACCCATCCCACATGCGATATCTTGTGATAGCTGCCGTAGCGAACATTATTGCTTCGGCAGCTTCACGCACTTACCTGCCCTGCGACGTCGCTCTGGCTGGTGACCCGCCTCCTTCCTAAGGGGGCGTGTCGTACGGCG
This sequence comes from Anomaloglossus baeobatrachus, assembly GCF_048569485.1. NCBI lineage: Eukaryota > Metazoa > Chordata > Amphibia > Anura > Aromobatidae > Anomaloglossus > Anomaloglossus baeobatrachus. The sequence goes on from NC_134362.1 coordinate 22,847,633, forward strand.
TCACAGCGACGTCACACGGCAGGCGGCCAATAGAAGCGGAGGGGCGGAGATGAGCGGGATGTACACATCCCGCCCACCTCCTTCCTTCCTTGCGCATTGGCGGCAGGACGCAGGTAGGAGATGTTCCTCGCTCCTGCAGCTTCATACACAGCGATGTGTGCTGCCGCAGGAACGAGGAACAACATCGTAACATCGGTCGTTCCGAAATTATGGAAATGACCGACGCTACACAGATCGCTGATTTACGACGATTTTGCGATCGTTTATCGGTGCATCTAGGCTTTACACGTTGTGACGTTGTTACTGGCGCCGGATGTGTGTCACTTTCGATTTGACCCCGACGATATCGCAGTAGTGATGTCGCAACGTGCAAAGTACCCCTAAGACATGTGAGGAGCAATCAGTTATCATATGGTGGAATATTATGCCATGAATATCACCAGCTATGGGACCTATATTGATTCGTGCTGTAGGCCCCTCTTATTCCATGTATGTAACTTCTTATAGGTCCTTATCCATTTGGAATAATCAAGGCAATCCTTAATGACTGGCTAATTACCGAAATCACCAATGCTACCTAAGATCTGCACCCAATTGTTACTTATCTTAAAATGCATAGGGTTCTGGGCGACGATTGGTGCATATCAAGTTTCCAAAGCCACTTTTTGTAGTCACATGTGGCAAATGTATCCTAATAAAGACCTATGCGCTCCTTCATCACCATATGCTATAGTAAGAGCTATGGAAAGAGGCTGACCGGAGCATTGACACCCATTAAGGTATATGGATGTCGTAGAGGAGACACGATCTAATCAGGCCTGTTGTTTTCCATAAGCCTCTGATATTATGTGGAGCCCCTGAGACACCAGGTTGCCACAGGGTAATGCATCTCTCGGAGGTGTGATACCCATCCTGGATTCTAAGGACTCATGTGCCGATAAAAGCCACTAACAACACACCAGCACCATCAGGTACACACATACATCCCAAAACCAGGCTGGGAGGCTCACTTAGCACCAGGTGACAGGGCTGGGCACTGAGATGACAGGCAGCCGGTTGGGGAGGGAGAGACCTAGCGGGGGGAGGGAACAGTTGTGTGGTAGATGGGAGCTGGCAGGAAGTCAGTCAGTAAAGTCTGTGACAGAAAAGAGAAAGGAGAGCCACAGTCTGGGCGTTTAGAGGACTGGGGTCCAGCCTGGCCAGCGGTGTCGGGTGGACCAGACGAGCAGTCAGAAAGAAGCAGAGGACAAGAGAGCAGTGAGGGGCTGGAGAGGCCAGTTGGAGCTGGCAGGGCCCGAAGCTGCTTGAGTACCTGTGTGAAGCCTGGGGCTGGTAACTGAGCTCAGCCCAGGTTCTGTCTGTTAACCGCTGGTGAAACTAAAGGTGCAGGAAGGGTTCTTCTCACACGGTACCGGCACAGGAGTCTAAGAAGAAAGGATTCCTTGGAGTCCACCTAGGTAGAAGATAGTACCAGGCGGCTGCACCTTTTACCGTGAGTAAAGTGACATCAACCGCAGCACTTGCGTGGACTGAATCATTGCCGGCACACTGCACCGCAACACCAGCTCCAAATAATACAATCCACGGACTGGTCTCCGTTATTACCCCCTGAGCACCGGGGCCTTCCCTACCTGCGGAGGGACTGACACCTTGCTGCCCAATACCATCTGCCCCGGTACTCCTCCCAGCAGCGGCGGTACTCCCATTACCACAACCCGCAGGTAGCGTCACGAACTTACACCCTGTAAATACCCCCCTTTCACTGATCAAAGTGTCCGCCAAGCCGGGTCCGGGCCCCTTGAGCCACCACGATCTCGGATCCGAGCAGCCTGACCAACACAGGAGCGGTACAATTACAATGTAGGGGGTGTCAACCCTACGAGAGACTTGGGGAACAAGGCTCCCCTCCTGTGTGTAATAGACTGGCCCATGCCTCCTGTTCTGAGACTGTGTATGTGGTTTAGCCCTGCAGAGAAAGTGCGGGAAAACAGGCCTGAGAGGCACAGCTGAAAGGAAGGATTGTTAGCAGTGGTTGTGCCACAGGTGCTGAAGGAAAAATCGGAATGTTGCCTGAGAAGAAATCCCAGAGTTTGCTCAGTCGGTATCCGACCCAGAGGAAGACGTCTCCCGGATGAGCCCAGCTGACCTGTGACCCAAGAGAAGAAGAAAATCTGCTTCTGTTTGGCCCCAGAAACGTACGCACCAATGGATTTTATGTCCCGAAAGAAGACTGTGAGTACCGTGAGTCTGAACTTGTATGCACTGGTTAGGGTTTAGTGCAGGCCTCTGTAGTTAGAGTGCAGTGTCCACATGGTCCCATTAGTGGAGGCCAGTTAGGATAGATCACAGAGTAGTGAAGTATAAGTACACATTTTTTGTTATTGTTTGCACTGTTTTCCACTGTGATGTCACGATTCCTCTGTGCAGAGCATCTGTGCACACTAGAAGATGCTCTGCTGCGCCTTTCTGGACTACTGAGCTGGCAGTGACACTATGCCTCTGTGCAGAGCATCTTGCACATTAGGACATGCTCTGCTGTGTTTTCCTGGGCTTCTGGCTGGCAGGTTGATTGACAGCGCAGGAGTCCATGCTTGTTCTTGGAGGTGCTGATTATTCAGGTGTCCCACCTTCCTGGTAATTGCTCTGCTTCTTTACTGAGCATGTTCTCACAGAACCTCGCTAGTCGTACATTTTGGTTTGTGAATAGTGTGGTTAGCCTGTTTGTTCTGATCCTTGTTGCCTGACCCCGGACAGTTGTTTGACTCCTCTCTACCCGCTCCCTGTTCTTGTCGTGACCTCCTGGCTTTTGACCTCAGACCGCTACCTGACTACGTCTAAGTTTACTCCCTGTATCCATACGTGCCTTCCTGGAATCGTGACCTGACTACGCCTCTGTTTCCTCCTGGAATCCATTACATGTCCTCCTTTTACGAGACCCCAGCTTTCCTGACAACTCTTCTGTTTGTACCACCCGTAAGTAGTATCTTGCATCACATGTGATAGTTGAGGTGACAGTTGTAGTTCGCTCCAGCTAAATAGCTCAAATTGTGTATTATCTCCACTTCCAAAGTACCTATTTCCCTGTTTCCCCACAGGCCTTGTGTCAGCTTCCCACAATAAAATATTCTGTTTGGTCTCTGGACTTGTCTGGTACCGCAATTTACTCTGCACTATGGTGGTCCCTTGGTCATCGCTTCAACAACGTGTGTTGCCCGAGGGCTAGTAAGCACTTGACGTGAAGAACATCATGACATCAAAGTCCTAAGAAGAGGCAAAAGCTGGGTAGTAAATGAAGATGGAGGAAAAAGATGTTGCATGTGTGGGAAAAGTAAAAAAGAGGAAACCAAACGGAGGACCAGACAGGGGCTGCAGCAGCAGGACAGATGATTTTTTCACATTGGAAACCCAATGAACCATAATTACCGTAGTTTTCCTTTTATAAGACACACCGGATTATAAGACGCACCCTAAATTTAGAGATAAAAAATGTAAAAAAAATGTAGTCCATCTTATATTCCGGTGTTGTCTTACTGGAGGCGGGGTGGCAATGGTGGTGGAGCAGAGCCACAGGAGGCAGTGATGATGCTAGAGTAGGGCGATGCTGCAGATGCGGGCTGTGCTGGCTGTGTTGGGGGCTGTGCTGGCTGCGGGCACTAAGCTGGCTGTGTGGAGTAAGGTGGTGTGGCAGGTGTCACAGATACTCTATCGGAGGTGCTGGCTTCAAAGAAATGACACCTGGAGTCGGCGCTTGCGCAGATTGAGCTCTCGGCTCAATGACAAGCCGAGATCTCATCTGCGCACGCGCCATTTTGGTTAAGTCTGCTGCAAGGAGATCAATGGGTTGGAGGCGGAGCGTGCACAGATGAAATCTTAAGCCGAGAGTTCAATCTGCGCATGTGCCAACTCTGGGCGCCATTATTTGAAGCCCGCACCGCCAACAGAGCATGATTCTAGGACACCTGCTGCACCGCCCTGATCCACACAGCCCCCACCGCAGCCAGCATACCCCGTACCGCAGACAGTACAGCCCCCAGCACAGCCCCCACCACAATCAGCACAGCCTCACCACAGCCAGCACAGCCCCCACCACAGCCAGCACAGCCCCCACCGCAATCAGCACAGTGCCCCGCAGCCAGCACAGCCCCCCCACCACAGCCAGCGCAGCCCCCACTATAGCCAGCACAGCCCCCACCACAGCCAGCAGAGCTCCCACCGCAGCCAGCACAGCCCCCACCATAACCAGCACAGCCCCCACCACAACCAGCACAGCCACCACCACAGCCAGCAGAGTCTCCACCACAGCCAACACAGCCACCACCACAGCCAGCACAGCTTCCACCACAACCAGCACAGTCCCCACCACAGCCAGCACAGCTCCCACCGCAGCCAGCACAGCCCCCACGACAACCAGTACAGCTCCCACCACAGCCAGCACAGCCCCCACCACAGACAGCACAGCCCCCATTGTAATCAGTGCAGCGTCCCGCAGCCAGCACAGCCCTCACCACAGCCAACACAGCGCCCATTCTCTACCGCATTCGCATTATAAGACACACCCCTCATTTTCCTCCCAATTTTTTGGGAGGAAAAATGCGTCTTATAATCCAAAAAATCCAATAAGCCCATCTGTATTGTATAGTATAAAATTGAGGCAAATCGAAACGCTTGGCCAAATTCGAGCAAATCCGCAAATTGAAATTTTTGCAGATTTGCTCATCTATAATCTTCTTGACGATACATCCCCTTTTATGTTGGGTTATACCCAATATGTCTGGCTTATGGACACCTTATTTAATGGGGTTTGCCTAGTGACTTATTCCCTTTGAAACACACAGAGAACTTTGTAGACTGGAGGCCGTTAATGGCGCCGCTGCATGACGAGCCGGGGCCTAAGATAGAGGACGCCCAATAAAATATTAATAGTAACTTTTATGTAGTAAGAATTAGATTGTTCAAAGCCATTTTAAAGAGCATTTTTAAGCCGGTTACAGAGCGCGGCGTTATTGTATAATATGTACAAGCTGATTACAGCATACGGGTGGATTGCTATATGATGTGCCTGGGAACATTAGACCGGGTGGCTGAGATTGTTCATCATCTTTGGAATCAAGCACAAGGAAAGCTCTCCCGGGCAGTGCTTCATTGCACCTGTAAATTTTGCTCTACACACTGCGCCGTGCGTTGAAATAAATGATTTTTATTTCACCGGAACAGGAGAGAAGGTTGAAATAGGCTTGGTATTCACGACCCATCAGGCAAATCCATACAGCATCCTTGACTCCTGCTCCGGGGAATTTATCTTTGTATGCACCTTGAAACAAATGGCCAGATAGATTTAAGCCTCGGCTCGCTGTTGAGCGCTGATGGCTTTTCAAAGGTCTGGTAAGCTAATCCATCTCCTTGGGATCAGCAGGCCACGTTCAGTAACCGGGAATGCACTTTTGAGGTAGAAGCCTCAGCCTTTTGTTCAAGATCATCTTTGATATTGAAGACGGCTATGCGGGACGCGCCTGGGTCCGCGGTGTTCAGATGGCCCCTATGAACTCTCTTAAGGTTAAGTTGGAAGGAGGACAATAGATATGAAAAAGTAGATTTTATAATGGAAGAAATGTTCAACAAAGACTCAAACTTTGTTACCTGGAAGAACAGTGCATGTGTCACAATAGGTACGGGGAAATACCAACGAGAGGCGAAAAGGAAGGGAAGGTGGAGATGGTGACCCTTGACCAAATCTAATGCTAGTCCCTGAGGTCCCTCACCACCCTAGATAGGTTCCGCACCTTTGCGCCAAGCCAGATACCTAACCCTAGGTATCCCTACTGCTGGTCCCTGGGGTCCCTCACCACCCTAGATTGGTTCTGCACCTATGCGACGAGCAGGAGACCTGGTCCTGGGTATCCCTAGTCCTTGACCCTGGAATCTCTCACAAACCTAGATAGGTTCCGCATCTATGTGCCAAGCTTGATACCTGACCCTAGGTATCCATACTGCTGGTCCATGGGGTCCCTCGCCACCCCAGATAGGTTCTGCACTTATGCGCTGAGCTGGATACCTGACCCTAGGTATCAGTAGTGCTGGACCCTAAATAGGGAAGAGGTGGGATTAGCTCCTCGTGAATGGCACTAAACGCTAAAGGAAGACACAAGGAGGACACACAGGGGAAAACCATGAAATACTTACTTACAGATGACACAGGTAGACATTTAGCAACAATACCATAGAGCAGTACATGCTACCTGTTTGCAACCAAGGCTTGAATGAACTGAAAATATCACCAGCAACAGTCCAAGGATGAAGGGAGTATTTAAGCACCAAGAGAATACTGATGATCATCAGCTGGATGGAAGAAGAGCTCTGCTGGGTCCTAAACGGGAAGAGATGAAAATCCAGAAGGAAAACTACCTATCCCAATGAATACTGACAGCAGAAACAATAGAAAGTCAGGGAGCATTCTGCGCAGCCAAATACTGTAGCCCTATATATTATATATATATATATATATATATGTGTAGAAAGATAGATAGATAGCTAGCTAGATAGATATGTGCTTTGATGCCGGAACAGAAGTCTCATTGACTCATCCAATGGTGACAGTAATCCATCTAAAGTCACTTTGAACATGCCCTATGTATCGGTTAATGCGTCCAGTTGGCTTCTGGAGACCTCACCATCCCATCTCCTCTTTGGTGCACTGGCAAAGCAACTTTTCATTGCATAATATGTGTTAAATGCCATTTCTAGAAATGCAAGAATGCCGAAGTATAATGTCATCTATGTATAACACCACAATTATGACGTTGTGCTAGCTTACCTAATCAAAAGGTATGATGGGGATCCTAGAAGATAAGAGATTCACAAGTCTCCCAGAGACTTCTAATCAGGTTCATAGATCGGAGTCCAAAGAATCGATCCGCTCATCTCAAATCATAGTAGATTATCGCTCTGGGGTGCTCATTGGGGTAAACCTTTTATTACCTCCACATACCATAAAGGAAGGTCTTAAAATGGATTGTTCCACTCCCTTTAGGCTTTTTGTATATGGTTTGGGGGTTTGCTGACCATTATAGAACAGATTTGTAGCCTAAAGTGTCTTGGTCTTGATGCCAAATCTTTACCGGGCATGGTTGGGCTGCCCAAACCATACATGACATGATGGTTTCAGATGTGAGGATGACTTTAAAGGTCTTCATGCTCATGGTAGTGTATTCCTACGATATTAGTATAACTAATGTTGCCATAATACTAACTAAAGTGAAAGATTTTAAGAGCAAGTTAGATGTGATTTTTAGGATAAGTTGAGAAGTTTGAAGACTGTAAATAGTCAATAATCCATGGTAAGGAAAAAGTAATGGAAGATGTTCTTAAGTCCTTGCGATGAAGACTGAATTAGTGGTGGAAGTGGCTCAAATGAACATAGATTAGTGAAGGATGGTCATGAATAACCCAACATGCGTTGTCCTTCAAATATACTGATTAGATAATGACCTAGGAGCATTCACCTAAATGAGAAATTAATAGCCAATATGGCCTAAAGTACAGCTTCGAATGGTTGTCAGTTACCATTTCCAGACTCCATTTGTAGTGATACAAATCTTGTTAGTGAGATTTCTTTATAATATAAAACACCACTAAATACAATCACCCTGAATAAGTGAGGTGAAATGCGCGTCGGGGTGGAGGGACGTGGATCCTGGCATTCCTTGAGAAGCAACATTTAATGTTGAGGCATTTATTAGACTTGCCATTTGGTTATTTTCCTATGTTGATAGAAGGTTAGCACTGTCTCTGGAGGCTTGGTTTTTCTTATATCGATCATATGGGTGGGAAATTTGAGGCTATTGCCCTGGCTGTTTTATATATAGTTCTCCTGCTGGACACTTCACTATATTAAAACTTGTTATTGTCATGGCATGAAAATACTCTTTAGGGCGATACCCTCCCCTACGGCTTTAGTAACTGATATGGACCATGCTGGAACAGAGGGGACCACCCTAAAAATGAAAATGGTACTGCTTCTTAATGTTAGTTAGATTGTATGTAAGGGACAAGTCAAGTGGCTCATAAACAGTTTTGAAAAATCTATTTGCTGGAGTGACGTGAAAAATTTGCGCCACATGAATAAGAGCATGCATATTGGGGGCAGAATGACTCTCCCAAAGCTCGCCCACGTTATCACATGTGACGTCTCGGTCCATTGTAAAGGAGAGGGGCTTAGCGAATGGAAGACACAGCTGGACGAAAGGTAGAAGAAAAAAGACCGGGGTCAGAAGACAGAAGATTCAATGGAGGATGGGTATGGGGAGCGCCAAGGAGAGATGAGTGTAAGATATTTTTTTAATCTTTTCGCAACCCTATATAATTAAGCAATATAACATAATTTTGCTAGATTTATAAAGCAAATCACCCCCCCCCAAAAAAAAAATAAAAATAAAAGTTCTGATTGTGGTTAATCCAAATTCTTTCCAAAATTTGAAGTGAATTCAGTTTGCCTCAATTTGATTTGCTCACTAATCAATGCCTTGGAAATGTGGTGCTGGAGAAGGAGGTTATCAATACCTTGGATGGCAAAAAGAGCAAGCAAATCAATTATGGAACAAATTAAGCCAGACATGTCCCTCAGAGCAAGGATCATAAAGCGACGACTTGCCTACTTTGGACCCATCATACGGAGAGAGAAATCACTGAAGAAGGACATTAGGGTTGGAATAACAGAAGGAAAAAGGCGAAGAGGAAGACCAGCAACCTGATGAGTTGATACAATTAAGATAACGGTGGAGGATACCCTGGTGGATCTATTTAGATGGAGAAGACCCTGGTGGACCTATCTAGGTGGAGAAGACCCTGGTGGACTTATCTAGGTGGAGAAGACCCTGGTGGACCTATCTAGGTGGAGAAGACAATGGTGGACCCAGCTAGGCAGATAAGGCCCTGGTGGACCTATCTAGGAGGTGAAAACCCTGGTTGACATATCTAGGTTGCACAAGATTGATCTTCTTACAGAGAATTCATCCATCAAGTCACCATAGGTCAAGACCAAGCTGAAGGCAAAGAAGATGTGGTGAACCTATCTTGACAAAGAAGACCCTGATGGACCTATCTAGGCAGAGAAGACCCTGGTGGACATATCTAGGTGGCGAGGACCCTGGTGGACATATCTAGGTGGAGAAGACCCTGGTGGACCTATCTAGGTGGAGAAGACCCTGTTCTTCCTATCTAGGTGGAAAAGACCCTGGTGGACCTAGCCAGGTGGAGAAGACATTGGAGGACCTATCTAGGTGGAGAAGACCCTGGTGGACTTATCTAGGTGGAGAAGACCCTGGTTGACCTACCTAGGTGGAGAAGACCATGGTGGACCCATCTAAGCGGATAATGCCCTGGTGGACCTATCTAGGTAGAGAAGATCCTGGTAGACCTATCTAGGAGGTGAAAACCCTGGTCAACATATCTAGGCTGCACAAGATTGATCTTCTTACAGAGCATTCATCCATCAAGTCACCATAGGTCAAGACCGAGTTGAAGGCAGAGAAGACCTGGTGAACCTATCTAGACACAGAAGACCCTGGTGGACCAGCTAAGCAGAGAAGACCCTGGTGGACCTATCTAGGTAGAGAGGACCCTGGTGGACTTATCAAGGTGAAGACATTGGTGGACCTATCTAGGTGGAGAGGACCATTGTGGACCTATCCAGGTGGAGACGACCCTGGTGGACCTATGTAGGTGGAGAAAACACTGTTGGACATATCTAGGTGGAGAAGACCCTGGTAGACCTATCTAGGTGGAAAAGACCCTGGTGGACCTATCTAGGTGGAGAAGACCCTGGTGGACTTATTAAGGCTGCACAAGATCGATCTTCTAACAGAGTCTTCATCCATCAATTTGCTATGTCTTAAGACCAAACTAAAGGTAAAAAAAAAGTGCATATAGATTTCTTGTATGGGTGCCCATTGACATCTGATTCCACCCTGTAGGAACATGGATACAATGTAATAAAGAAAGTTAGCTTTAACCTTGGTCTCTCAATCCTTGTTTATGGTAACATTAACAAATAAAATACAAAATAAAAAATAATTTTCAAAACCATCCTCCCGTCTCACTGGCTTCCACTGTTTTTCTTTTCGTTGGCTCGTCTATTGCTACCTTCCTTGGATTTACATTGTGTGGTCCTCACGGTGAACATAATCCCTTTCTACTGCATATTGTTAGTGAAACAGATGAAAAGAAATAACCGGCTCGTGAACACCGGTCCCTTAAGCTCTCATCAAATAAAGATGGAAATATTTTTAACTGCTGAAGCTCGCGTCCATTGCCAGAACTGCGATCTCCATCCTGGAGCTGGGAATATTAGGGCTCTGAAGTCGCTAGCCTTGAAGGCGCCCTCTTACCCCGCCAGGGCGGCGGACGCTGAGGGTCCCGGGGTCTCACCTGCTCACTGCTGCCCCCTGCTCTCACATGGCGCCTGATGCATGTTCAGAATAAATAAAAGCAGCAGCTGTTTGTGTTCCTGAATTAAAGGCTGTGTCTACAGACACTGCGCGATGCAGCGGGACAGCAGGTGATGCTTCCAATTGTTCTGCCAGCCAAATTACATTGTTCCATCGCCAACTAGAGAGAAAGAAAGTGGAGCGGCTTTCAATTGATGCATTAAAAGCCCCCTTTGTGGACGGGGAAATGTTCTGCTAAAGAAAACACAAAAAGAGGACAAAAAGCAAACAGTCGGCATAATTGTGCAAGGAGAAGAGGCGCAGCAAGAGACAAGGCCAAGGCTTTCAATAAAAAGCACGTTCCTCAAAACATGAGATTCTGAATAGCTCCGAAGTTGGGCATCTAAAGAGTTAAAAAGGTCATCTAATATAGAGACAAACATGATACCACTTCATCCTCCAATAATATACTTTAAGAATTGCCTAGAGGATCCTTAAAACGCCACCATGGCACCATGATGCGACTCCGCTCCCATGGGAACCCAATGCCTCCTCCATTTGGGCACCATTTCTCTATACAGATGCTGAATCAGTAGGGGTTGCAAGAAGGCATGAAGACAGTCACGGGGTTTGTAATGAGGCTGGCCCTCGGATTCGAGATCCTGCCCTGTCCCTTATCTCAGAGGTAAGCTTGATGGTAGCCAGGTCCGAGCCCCCAGCGTGACCCTAACTCCTGTCCAAGCCCTTATCTTACTCCCCATTTCCCACTCCCTTGGGGCGAGCCAGGAAACACAATGGCACCATGATGAGACTCCACTCCTACTGGACCTCTATGCTGCCTCTATTGGGCACCATTTCTCTATACAGATGCTGAACCAGCAGGGGTTGCAGGAAGACATGAAGACAGTCATGGGGTATAGAATGAGGCTGGCCCTCAGACTCAAGACCCTGCTCTGTCCCTTATCTCGGAGGTAGGCTTGATGGTAGCCAGGTCTGATCCCCCAGCGTGGCCCTAACTCCTGTCCAAGCCATGACCTTACTCGCCCTCTCCTACTCCCTTTGGGCGTACCAGAAAACAATGACAAAACCCCACAAAATGACACAGACAAGGGAGAATGGAAACTCATACACACTGCCCTTAAACCACATAGGAGAGACAATATGTGTACAGGGAAAAAATGAAAAGGGGAAGAAAGTAAGGTACAACCGAGAAACATTCAAACCACTCAAAAGCACAACATAGGTCACCATAAACAGGATAACCACCAAGACCGGGATCACTGGAGCTTATACTGAAGCTATAATTGGCACATACTGGTAGAAGGCCGTGCTGTAAATAGAAAGGAGACAGCTGCACAAGACAATTAGCAACCTGAGCTCTTAGTTCCTGCTCACCAGTCTGCAGGGATTAACTCCTGCAGAGCTGAAGACCAGTAAACCTGAATCAGCCGACGCCCGGCTCAGGCTGAACAATCCAGGAGTCTCAGGTTGGTGGTGTCAACAGAGTCCGGCAAAGCCATGCCACCAGGTGTGTGCAGAGCCGAACATCGCATAACAAAGACTTTTAGGCACAATATGCAAAAAAGCTTTGGCTGTGACTGGACAAAAAAAATTCTTAAAATCTAATTAATTGAAAAATATTTACTTTGAATTGAGTTTCCGGGGCGGCCGACTCAGGAATCACAGGACAGCACATAATTGCAGGATGCTGAGCAATGTCAGCTCTATGACAGGTTTTGCAGGGAGATTGGGTCTTGCTGATTTTGACATTCATCTCTCATGTGCGTCTCCTCCGTGATGTACATATCCATTCTCATTTTGCTTTGTGGATACGCGTTGGCCAGGATAGTCAGAAGGAGCCGTCCACCAAATGTCACTTCTGAGCCAGTATACGAGACGTGATTGCCTCTTGCATACAGCCTGATTATCCAATTAGGTCTGGGAATACAATCCCGCTAATCCCTGACATGATATGGCATGGACTCTACATGACACTATACATAAATATAATAACGGAGAGCTGGATGGAAGATATTCCTCTCACCTCGATGACAGGAGCCTTGTGCAGGCCGGCTCAGTGCACTAATACACAGACTGACAAAAAAATGGCAAGTGATTCCATCTCTATATGACAGCTTCAAGAACCTCAAAACAATGTACGATGTAGCAGAGCAGAGATAGCAGAGCAGATGTAGCAGAGCAGATATAACGGAGCAGAGGTAGCAGAACAGATATAGCAAAGCAGATATAACAGAGCAGATGTAGCAAAAGATATATCATAAAGCAGATGTAGCAGAGCAGATATAACAGAGCAGATGTAGCAGAGCAGATATAACGGAGCAGAGGTAGCAGAACAGATATAGCAAAGCAGATATTACAGAGCAGATGTAGCAAAAGATATATCATAAAGCAGATGTAGCAGAGCAGATAGAGCAGATGTAGCAGAGCAGATTTTATAGAGCAGATGTAGCAGATCAGATAGAGCACATATAGCAGATCAGATATAACAAAGGAGATGTAGCAGAGCAAATATAACAGAGCAGATGTAGTAAAGCAGATATAACAGAGCAGATATAACAGAGTAGATGTAGCAGAGCAGATGTGGCAGAGCACATGTAACAGATCAGATATAACAGAGCACATGTAGCAGAGTAGATATAACAGAGCAAATGTAGCAGAGCAGATATAACAGAGCAGATATAGCAGATCAAATATAACAGACCCGGTATAACAGAGCAATTGTAACAGTTCACATATAACAGAGCAATTGTAGCAGAGCAGATGTAATAAAGGAGATATAATAGAGCAGATTAGATTTAACAGAGGAGATGTAGCAGAGCAGATATAACAGAGCAGAAGTAGAAAAGCAGATATAACAGAGCAATTGTAACAGTTCAGATATAACAGAGCAGATGTAACAGAGCAGTTGTAGCAGAGCAGATAAAACAGAAAAATTGTAGCAGAGCAGATGTAGCAGAGCAGATATAACAGAGCAAATGTAGCAGAGCAGATGTTGTAAAGCAGATATAACAGAGCAGATGTAGCAGACTGCAATTCATAGTTCTTTGTTTGCAAAACCCAGGATCCTATCAATAAATATAATAAAAAAATATTCTTTGAAATTTACATGCTGTTAAAATAACTATCCAGTGATGTCCCATGGCATTTAGTTCCATAGTATGGCGCCACCTAGTGTACACAGAGTATAGTGATATGCATGTCCACATAATGAGCTGAGTGCTGTTGGTTGCACGTGCTCAGTCTGTGCCTGGGGATCCATTGTGCACAACCGGATAGCCAATACACAAAACTTTCCACCTTGTTTGGAAGGAGCAGGATGTCTGCAGAGGATGACAGCAGCGCTCAGAAGATTCATTTTCCATAAGAAGCTGGCAGGGACTGTGATGTCAGGCGCCAGAGAGGGCAGAGACTGGAGATGAGCAAATTGGTTCAAGGAGAATTAAATTTTGGCTGGAATTTTACAAAAAAAAATAGGATTCTACTAAATTAGATTTTTTTTTTTTTGTGATTTGTTTCATGCTAAATCAGCATAATGGTGGACGGCCAAGAAAGGGGTAAAAAATAATAATACTCAACTTTCCACTAACCTGTCCCTCATCTATCTATCTATCTATCTATCTATCTATCTATCTATCTATCCCTCTATCTATCCCTCTATCTATCCCTCTATCTATCTATCTATCCCTCTATCTATCTATCCCTCTATCTATCTATCTATCTATCTATCTATCTATCTATCTATCTATCTATCCCTCTATCTATCTATCCCTCTATCTATCTATCCCTCTATCTATCTATCTATCTATCTATCTATCTATCCCTCTATCTATCCCTCTATCTATCTATCTATCTATCCCTCTATCTATACCTCTATCTATCTATCTATCTATCTATCCCTCTATCTATCTATCTATCTATCCCTCTATCTATCTATCTATCTATCTATCCCTCTATCCCTCTATCTATCTATCTATCTATCTATCCCTCTATCTATCTATCTATCTATCCCTCTATCCCTCTATCTATCTATCTATCTATCTATCTATCCCTCTATCTATCCCTCTATCTATCTATCTTCTATCTATCCCTCTATCCTTGATCAAATCAAATCAAATAAAATCAAATCAAATAAGCTTTATTGGCAGGACCAAATACAAATTAGTTTTGCCATTTATCTATCCATTATCTATATATGTATCCCTTTATCTATCTATCCCTCTATCTATCTATCTCTCTATCTATCTCTCTATCTATCCATCTATCTATCTCTCTATCTAGCTATCTATCTATCCCTCTATCTATCTATCCATCCCTTTATCTATCTATCTATCTATCCATCCATCTATCTATCTATCCCTCTTTCTATCTATCTATCTATTATCTATCTATCCCTCTATCTATCTATCTATCCCTCTATCTATCTATCCCTCTATCTATCCCTCTATCTATCATCTATCTATCTATCTATCCCTCTATCTATCTATCCCTCTATCTATCTATCTATCTATCTATCTATCTATGTATCTATCTATCCCTCTATCTATCTATCCCTCTATCTATCTATCTATCTATCTATCTATCCATCTATCTATCCCTCTCTCTATCTATCTATCAAATCAAATCAAATAAGCTTTATTGGCAGGCCCAAATACAAATTAGTTTTGCCAAAGCAAGTGTACATTAGGGGCTGGGGCTGTGGGGATGGTGGGTGGGGACTGTAGGAAGGATGGATGGGGCACATCCAGGGTGGGGACTGTGGGGGCACTTCTAGGATGGGGGCTATGGAAGTCCATGGCTTATGATGGGGCATATCCATGGTGGGGACTGTGGTAACGGTGGTTGGGGCATATCCAGGGTGGGGATTGGGGGGCCACATCTGGGATGGGGGGCTATGGAAGTCCATGGCTTATGATGGGGCATATCCAGGGTGGGGACTGTAGTAACGGTGGATTGGGCATATCCATGGTGGGGTCTGGGGGGCCACATCTGGGATGGGGGGCTATGGAAGCCCATGACTTATCATAGTTCTCTTTCTGGAAGTCTATGGCATTCGCTCACATACCGCGCTGCTATCTCCACTGCGCTCTCTTCTTCCCCCAGCAGGATATATATTTTCTCTTCCTCCTTCATGGAGCTGAAATCCGGGAAGAGATGGGAGAGTCTCCTGAAGTGAGTGTCCCTCACTGCTGAGTACTTGGTGCAGTGTAGCAGGAGGTGGGTTTCATCCTCCAGGGCCTCCAGGTCACAGTGTTGGCACAGTCTGTCCTCCCTGGGCTTGTAGCTCTGCTTGTGTCGGCCGGATTCGATGGCTAGACTGTGGGCACTGAGTCTATATCGGCTCAGGGTCCTGCGGTCTCTGGGATCCGGGAGTTTTTCCAGATATGGGGCCAGTCTGTAGTCTCTCTGTAGTGTCTGGTACGTGGTCAGTTTCTGTGAGGTGTTGATGTCGGTCCTCCAGTCACTGACATACCTCTCCTGGCCCTCGTCTACCATCTTCCTGATTCTGGTTCTTGTCAGGCTGCTGTGATTGGTTATTTTGTCCAGTTGGGTTTGGGAGAGCTGTGCCAGGGGTCCTGGTTCATCTGGCCCACGTATATGTATCAGAGCTTTGTGGTGATGGGAGCTTGGATTGCTGCTCTGTAGGTGAGCCTGAAATGATAGTGACCTCTTCAGAGCTGCTAGGTGTAGAGGGAATCTGCCCAGCTCGGCTTGACAGGCGCTGTTGGAGGTGCTTCGATGGACCTGGAGAAGGGGCTTACAGAATTCCAGGTGGAATATTTCTGTTGGGCTGGAATCCCACCTTGACCAATCTGGGTAAGTGTGAGGGCCCCAGACTTCGCTGCCGTACAGGAGGATTGGGGCAATGATGGAATCGAAGATTTTTAGCCAGACCCTCACTGGTGGCTTCAGATGATACAATTTCCTTCGGATGGCATAAAAGGTTTTGCAGGCCTTGTTTTTCAGGGTCTCTGTGGCTTGTTTGAAGCTCCCTGACTGGTGAATTTCCAGGCCCAAGTAGGTGTATTTGTCTGTTCCTGTTAGAGTGCAGCCGTTTACGACAAATGAAGGATGCTGGTCAAATCTTCTTTTTCTCTTCTGGAACACCATGATGTTGGTTTTCTTTAGATTGATCGGTAGTGCCCATGTGGAGCTGAATTTCTCCAAAATTTGTAGGTTGTCTTGGAGACCTTTCTCGGTTGGTGACACCAGCAGTAGGTCATCTGCATAGAGCAAGAATTTCACCTGGGCGTCATGGAGTGTGAGACCTGGAGCAGGTGAAGATTCTAGAGCAGTAGCCAGCTCATTGATGTAAATATTGAAGAGCCTTGGACTTAGGCTGCAGCCCTGTCTGACTCCTCGGCTCTGCTGGAAATAAGCCGTTCTTCTACCGTTCACACTCACGCTGCAGAGGTTCTCGGTGTAGGAGCTTTTGATGACATCGTAGGTCTTTCCTCCTATTCCGCTTTCCAGCAGTTTCAAGAACAAGCCCGGGTGCCACACTGAGTCAAAGGCCTTTTTAAAGTCTACAAAGCAGGCGTATATCTTCCCATGCTTTGTATTGTGGACGTGGCTCTGAATGAGACTGTGCAGGGTGTAGATGTGGTCCGTGGTGCGGTGGTTTGGCACGAACCCTGCTTGGCTTTTGCTCAGGACATTGTGCTCGGTAAGGAAACTGATGATCCTTTTGTTTAGGATGCTGTTGAACAGTTTTCCCAAGTTACTGCTGACACATATGCCTCTGTAGTTGGCAGGGTCATACCTGTCCCTGTCTATCTATCTATCTATGTATTATCTATCTATCTTTCCCTCTATCTATCTATCTATCTATCTATCTATCTTCTATCTATCCCTCTATCTATCTATTATCTATCTATGTATCTATCCCTCTATCTATCTATCTATCTATGTATTATATATCTATCTATGTATCTATCCCTCTATCTATTATCTATGTATCTATCCATCTATCTATCTATCCCTCTATCTATCTATCCCTCTATCTATCTATCTATCTATCTATCCCTCTATCTATCTATCTATCTATCCCTCTATCTATCTATCTCTCTATCTATCTATCTATCCCTCTATCTATCTATCTATCCCTCTATCTATCTATCCCTCTATCTATCTATCTATCTATCTATCTATCCATCTATCCCTCTATCTATCCTTCTATCTATCCCTCTATCTATCTATCCCTCTATCTATCTATCTATCCCTCTATCTATCTATCCATCTATCCCTCTATCTATCCTTCTATCTATCCCTCTATCCCTCTATCTATCTATCCCTCTATCTATCTATCCCTCTATCTATCTATCTATCCCTCTATCTATCTATCTATCTATCTATCTATCCATCTATCTATCCCTCTATCCCTCTATCTATCTATCCCTCTATCTATCTATCCCTCTATCTATCTATCTATCCCTCTATCTATCTATCTATCTATCTATCTATCTATCCATCTATCTATCCCTCTATCTATCTATCTATCTATATACCCCCACCTCATCTGCAGGGTAGTAGGGCAGCCGGATCCCTTTTCTCCGCGGTGCTATAGCGGCTGCCGTCTTCCTCCGGTGCCCCGCTGGCTCTGGCACAAGATTAGATAAGAAGCAGCCGCTCCTCCATAAATCTTCCCTATGATTCATGCCAGTCACGGACGCCGCAGAGAAGAGCCTCGGTAATGCATTTATTGAACAATTTAGAGAATCTCTCCCATCAATTTTCTTCATTTTTAAATTCTGGGACAGTCTCACAATTCTTCAGAAATTAGAAACTTGCTTTTTAATGAGGTGTTTTTATTCTTTTTTTCGTTTCACAAAATCAATATGACTGCCACGTTATCCTCACTCCAGAGAGGATCGAAATTCAGTGTCTCGATGGGACAGGTCACAATAATTTCTAGACTAGAATATAGTACCATGGAAACAAAAATATCATTGATTGTAAGATATGTCATCCGCTACAAGGGAAACTGCTCCACTATCTGCAGAGTGCGCTAACAAGGGATGGCTACATATATACAGTGCCTACAAGTAGTATTCAACCCCCTGCAGATTTAGCAGCTTTACACATAGGATAGGTTTAGGATAGATAGATAGATAGATAGAGGGATAGATAGATAGATAGATAGAGGGATAGATAGATAGTTAGATAGAGGGATAGATAGATAGATAGATGGATAGATAGATAGATAGATAGATAGATAGATAGAGGGATAGATAGATAGATAGATAGAGGGATAGATAGATAGTTAGATAGATAGATAGATGGATAGATAGAGGGATAGATAGAGGGATAGATGATAGATAGAGGGATAGATAGATAGATAGATAGATAGATAGAGGGATAGATAGATAGATAGATAGATAGATAGATAGATTTATGCCATCCGAAGGAAATTGTATCATCTGAAGCCACCAGTGAGGGTCTGGCTAAAAATCTTCGACTCCATCATTGCCCCAATCCTCCTGTACGGCAGCGAAGTCTGGGGCCCTCACACTTACCCAGATTGGTCAAGGTGGGATTCCAGCCCAACAGAAATATTCCACCTGGAATTCTGTAAGCCCCTTCTCCAGGTCCATCGAAGCACCTCCAACAGCGCCTGTCGAGCCGAGCTGGGCAGATTCCCTCTACACCTAGCAGCTCTGAAGAGGTCACTATCATTTCAGGCTCACCTACAGAGCAGCAATCCAAGCTCCCATCACCACAAAGCTCTGATATATATACGTGGGCCAGATGAACCAGGACCCCGGGCACAGCTCTCCCAAACCCAACTGGACAAAATAACCAATCACAGCAGCCTGACAAGAACCAGAATCAGGAAGATGGTAGACGAGGGCCAGGAGCGGTATGTCAGTGACTGGAGGACCGACATCAACACCTCACAGAAACTGACCACGTACCAGAGACTACAGAGAGACTACAGACTGGCCCCATATCTGGAGAAACTCCCGGACCCCAGAGACCGCAGGACCCTGAGCCGATATAGACTCAGTGCCCACAGTCTAGCCATCGAATCCGGCCGACACAAGCAGAGCTACAAGCCCAGGGAGGACAGACTGTGCCAACACTGTGACCTGGAGGCCCTGGAGGATGAAACCCACTTCCTGCTACACTGCACCAAGTACTCAGCAGTGAGGGACACTCACTTCAGGAGACTCTCCCATCTCTTCCCGGATTTCAGCTCCATGAAGGAGGAAGAGAAAACATATATCCTGCTGGGGGAAGAAGAGAGCGCAGTGGAGATAGCAGCGCGGTATGTGAGCGAATGTCATAGACTTCGAGAAAGAGAACTATGATAAGTCATGGACTTCCATAGCCCCCCATCCCAGATGTGGCCCCCCCAATCCCAACCCTGGATATGCCCCATCATAAGCCATGGACTTCCATAGCCCCCATCCTAGAAGTGCCCCCACAGTCCCCACCCTGGATGTGCCCCAACCACCGTTACCACAGTCCCCACCGTAGATATGCCCCATCATAAGCCATGGACTTCCATAGCCCCCATCCTAGAAGTGCCCCCACAGTCCCCACCCTGGATGTGCCCCATCCATCCTTCCTACAGTCCCCACCCCCCATCCCCACAGCCCCAGCCCCTAATGTACACTTGCTTTGGCAAAACTAATTTGTATTTGGTCCTGCCAATAAAGCTTATTTGATTTGATTTGATTTGATAGATAGATAGATAGATAGATAGAGGGATAGATAGATGGATAGATAGATAGATAGATAGATAGATAGAGGGATAGATAGATAGATAGATAGATAGATAAATAGAGGGATAGATAGAGGGATAGATAGATAGATAGAGGGATAGATAGATAGATAGATAGATAGATAGATAGATAGATAGATAGATAGATAGATAGATAGATGGATAGATAGAGGGATAGATAGATAGACAGATAGAGGGATAGATAGATAGATAGAGGGATAGATAGATAGATAGATAGATAGATAGATAGATAGATAGATAGATAGATAGATAGATAGATAGATAGATAGATAGATGGATAGATAGAGGGATAGATAGATAGACAGATAGAGGGATAGATAGATAGATAGAGGGATAGATAGATAGATAGATAGATAGAGGATAGAATAGATAGAGGGATAGATAGATAGATAGATGATAGATAGATAGAGGGATAGATAGATAGATAGATAGATAGAGGGATAGATAGATGGATAGATAGATGATAGATAGATAGAGGGATAGATAGATAGATAGATGGATAGATAGATAGATAGATAGATGGATAGATAGATAGATGATAGATAGATAGAGGGATAGATAGATAGATGATAGATAGAGGGATAGATAGATAGATAGAGGATAGAATAGATAGAGGATAGATAGAGGATGATAGATAGAGAGATAGATAGATATATAGATAGATAGATAGAGGGATAGATAGATAGATAGAGCGATAGATAGATAGATAGATAGATAGAGGATAGATAGATAGATAGAAGGATGGATAGATAGATAGATATCCTACTCTGCACTTATTACCTGTATTAATGCAACTGTTTGAACCTGTTACCTGTATAATAGACACCTGTCCACACAATCAATCACACTCCAACCTCTCCACCATGGCCAAGACCAAAGAGATCTTTTAAGGACACCAGTAACACAATTGTGGACCTTCAGAAGGCTGGTATGAGCTAGAGGACAATAGGCAAGCAGCTTGGTGAGAAGGCAACAACTGTTAGCAAATTATTATTATGAAATGGAAAAAGCATAAGATGACTGTCAGTCTTAATCAGTCTGGGGTTTCATGCAAGATCTCACTTTGTGCAGTAGGGATGATTATGAGAAAGGTCAGGAGTCAGCCCAGAACTACATGGGAGGAACTGGTCAATGACCTGGAGAGAGCTGGGACTACAGTCTCAAAGATTATAGTTAGTAACACACTATATTGTCAAGGATAAAATCCTGCAGGGCACAAGGTCCCTCTGCTCACACCAGTACATGTCCAGGCCAGTTTGAAATTCACCATTGACCAGCTGGATGATCCAGAAGAGACATGGGAGAAGGTCATGTGGGCAGATGAGACCAAAATAGACATTTATGGTATCAAATCCACTCACCATGTGGAGGAAGAGAGAGAAAGAGTACAGCCTTAAGAACACAAGAACACCGTCCCAACCGTGAAGCATGGAGGTGGAAATATCATACTTTTCTGCAAAGGAGACAGGAAAACTGAAGAGAGGATGGATGGGATCATGTATCGCGAGATTTTGGCCCATAACTTCCTTCCCTCAGTAAAAGCATTGAAGATGAGTCATGGCTGGGTCTTCCAGCATGGTAATGACCTGAAATACACAGCCAGTGCAACTAAGGAGCGGCTCTGTAAGAGGCATTTCAAGGTCAGAGCTAAACCCACTAGAAAATCTTTGGAGGAGCTAAAACTCAAAGCTGAAACCCCACAACACACCCAAAACCTAAAAGATCTCGAGAAGATCTGTAAAGAGGAGTGACCTGAAAGATCAGGAGAAAATCTGTATGGAGAAGCGACCTGAAAGATCTGGAGAAGATCTGTATAGAGGAGTGACCTGAAAGATCTGTATGGAGGAGTGACCTGAACGATCTGTATGGAGGAGTGACCTGAAAGATCTGGAGAAGATCTGTATGGAGGAGTAACTAAAGAATGAATGTCTGGAACACCAATGGTGTGAACAGGGTGCAAGACTCAAAAATATACAACTAAACAATAGGATAAAGAGTTGCACACCAGTCACAATGTATAGGGGAATAATGAAAAGCATAACTGCTATAGGAATACTAGACTGAAAAATACAATGGACTATATGAAATAAGTGAAAAATGTGAAAATGGTATCTGCATAACTGCTATGAAAAATAGGAATGAGAGATATTTAGCCATTGTATTGATCAATGCAAAGGAGCCCCAAAACCAAACGCCAAGGTAATCTCTATTTTTGGGGTCCCTAACCTATGTGTAACCTCACCTGCAGTTAAAAACTTGCTCTGTATGGGAAGCAAGGGACCAAGCTATATATGTGTGTGAAATAAGACACATGGCTATGGGTGGGGCAGGGTTCTCAGACAAAAAGTGCATACTAACTAAAGAATGAATGTCTGGAACACCAATGGTGTGAACAGGGTGCAAGACTCAAAAATATACAACTAAACAATAGGATAAAGAGTTGCACACCAGTCACAATGTATAGGGGAATAATGAAAAGCATAACTGCTATAGGAATACTAGACTGAAAAATACAATGGACTATATGAAATAAGTGAAAAATGTGAAAATGGTATCTGCATAACTGCTATGAAAAATAGGAATGAGAGATATTTAGCCATTGTATTGATCAATGCAAAGGAGCCCCAAAACCAAACGCCAAGGTAATCTCTATTTTTGAATCCCTAACCTATGTGTAACCTCACCTGCAGTTAAAAACTTGCTCTGTATGGGAAGCAAGGGACCAAGCTATATATGTGTGTGAAATAAGACACATGGCTATGGGTGGGGCAGGGTTCTCAGACAAAAAGTGCATACTAACTAAAGAATGAATGTCTGGAACACCAATGGTGTGAACAGGGTGCAAGACTCAAAAATATACAACTAAACAATAGGATAAAGAGTTGCACACCAGTCACAATGTATAGGGGAATAATGAAAAGCATAACTGCTATAGGAATACTAGACTGAAAAATACAATGGACTATATGAAATAAGTGAAAAATGTGAAAATGGTATCTGCATAACTGCTATGAAAAATAGGAATGAGAGATATTTAGCCATTGTATTGATCAATGCAAAGGAGCCCCAAAACCAAACGCCAAGGTAATCTCTATTTTTGGGGTCCCTAACCTATGTGTAACCTCACCTGCAGTTAAAAACTTGCTCTGTATGGGAAGCAAGGGACCAAGCTATATATGTGTGTGAAATAAGACACATGGCTATGGGTGGGGCAGGGTTCTCAGACAAAAAGTGCATACTAACTAAAGAATGAATGTCTGGAACACCAATGGTGTGAACAGGGTGCAAGACTCAAAAATATACAACTAAACAATAGGATAAAGAGTTGCACACCAGTCACAATGTATAGGGGAATAATGAAAAGCATAACTGCTATATGAATACTAGACTGAAAAATACAATGGACTATGTGAAATAAGTGAAAAATGTGAAAATGGTATCTGCATAACTGCTATGAAAAATAGGAATGAGAGATATTTAGCCATTGTATTGATCAATGCAAAGGAGCCCCAAAACCAAACGCCAAGGTAATCTCTATTTTTGAATCCCTAACCTATGTGTAACCTCACCTGCAGTTAAAAACTTGCTCTGTATGGGAAGCAAGGGACCAAGCTATATATGTGTGTGAAATAAGACACATGGCTATGGGTGGGGCAGGGTTCTCAGACAAAAAGTGCATACTAACTAAAGAATGAATGTCTGGAACACCAATGGTGTGAACAGGGTGCAAGACTCAAAAATATACAACTAAACAATAGGATAAAGAGTTGCACACCAGTCACAATGTATAGGGGAATAATGAAAAGCATAACTGCTATAGGAATACTAGACTGAAAAATACAATGGACTATATGAAATAAGTGAAAAATGTGAAAATGGTATCTGCATAACTGCTATGAAAAATAGGAATGAGAGATATTTAGCCATTGTATTGATCAATGCAAAGGAGCCCCAAAACCAAACGCCAAGGTAATCTCTATTTTTGGGGTCCCTAACCTATGTGTAACCTCACCTGCAGTGATATGAAAGATCTGGAGAAGATCTGTATGGAGGAGTGACATGAAAGATCTGGAGAAGATCTGTATGGAGGAGTGACCTGAAAGATCTGGAGAAGATCTGTATGGACAAGTGACCTGAAAGATCGGGAGAAGATCTGTATGGAGGAGTGACCTGAAAGATCTGCAGATCTATATGGAGGAGCGACCTGAAAGATCTGGAGAAGATCTGTATGGAGGAGTGATATGAAAGATCTGGAGAAGATCTGTATGGAGGAGTGACATGAAAGATCTGGAGAAGATCTGTATGGAGGAGTGACATGAAAGATCTCGAGAAAATCTGTATGGACAAGTGACCTGAAAGATCGGGAGAAGATCTGTGTGAAGGAGTGAGCTGAAAGATCTGGAGAAGATCTGTATGGAGGAGTCGCCTGAAAGATCTGGAGAAGATCTGTATGGAGGAGTGACCTGAAAGATCTGGAGAAGATTTGTATGGAGGAGTGACCTGAAAGATCTGGAGAGGATCTGTATGGAGAAGCGACCTGAAAGATCGGGAGAAGATCTGTATGAAGGAGTGACCTGAAAGATCTGTATGGAGGAGTGACCTGAAAGATCTGGAGAAGATTTGTATGGAGGAGTGACCTGAAAGATCTGGAGAAGATCTGTATGGAGAAGCGACCTGAAAGATCTGAAGAAGATCTGTATGGAGGAGGGACCTGAAAGATCTGGAGAAGATCTGTATGGAGGAGTGACATGAAAGATCTGGAGAAGATCTGTATGGAGGAGTGACCTGAAAGATCTGGAGAAGATCTGTATGGACATGTGACCTGAAAGATCGGGAGAAGATCTGTATGGAGGAGTGACCTGAAAGATCTGCAGATCTATATGGAGGAGCGACCTGAAAGATCTGGAGAAGATCTGTATGGAAAAGTGACATGAAAGATCTGGAGAAGATCTGTATGGAGGAGTGACATGAAAGATCTGGAGAAGATCTGTATGGAGGAGTGACATGAAAGATCTGGAGAAGATCTGTATGGACAAGTGACCTGAAAGATCGGGAGAAGATCTGTATGAAGGAGTGACCTGAAAGATCTGGAGAAGATCTGTATGGAGGAGTGACCTGAAAGATCTGGAGAAGATCTGTATGGAGGAGTGACCTGAAAGATCTGGAGAAGATCTGTATGGGGAAGTGACCTGAAACATCTGGAGAAGATCTGTATGGAGGAGTGACCTGAAAGATCTGGAGAAGATCTGTATGGGGGAGTGACCTGAAAGATCTGGAGAAGATCTGTATGGAGGAGTGACCTGAAAGATCTGCAGATCTATATGGAGGAGAAACCTGAAAGATCTGGAGAAGATCTGTATGGAGGAGTGACATGAAAGATCTGGAGAAGATCTGTATGGAGGAGTGACCTGAAAGATCTGGAGAAGATCTGTATGGACAAGTGACCTGAAAGATCGGGAGAAGATCTGTATGGAGGAGTGACCTGAAAGATCTGCAGATCTATATGGAGGAGCGACCTGAAAGATCTGGAGAAGATCTGTATGGAGGAGTGATATGAAAGATCTGGAGAAGATCAGTATGGAGGAGTGACATGAAAGATCTGGAGAAGATCTGTATGGAGGAGTGACATGAAAGATCTCGAGAAAATCTGTATGGACAAGTGACCTGAAAGATCGGGAGAAGATCTGTGTGAAGGAGTGAGCTGAAAGATCTGGAGAAGATCTGTATGGAGGAGTCGCCTGAAAGATCTGGAGAAGATCTGTATGGAGGAGTGACCTGAAAGATCTGGAGAAGATTTGTATGGAGGAGTGACCTGAAAGATCTGGAGAGGATCTGTATGGAGAAGCGACCTGAAAGATCGGGAGAAGATCTGTATGAAGGAGTGACCTGAAAGATCTGTATGGAGGAGTGACCTGAAAGATCTAGAGAAGATTTGTATGGAGAAGCGACCTGAAAGATCTGGAGAAGATTTGTATGGAGGAGTGATCTGAAAGATCTGGAGAAGATCTGTATGGAGAAGCGACCTGAAAGATCTGAAGAAGATCTGTATGGAGGAGGGACCTGAAAGATCTGGAGAAGATCTGTATGGAGGAGTGACATGAAAGATCTGGAGAAGATCTGTATGGAGGAGTGACCTGAAAGATCTGGAGAAGATCTGTATGGACATGTGACCTGAAAGATCGGGAGAAGATCTGTATGGAGGAGTGACCTGAAAGATCTGCAGATCTATATGGAGGAGCGACCTGAAAGATCTGGAGAAGATCTGTATGGAAAAGTGACATGAAAGATCTGGAGAAGATCTGTATGGAGGAGTGACATGAAAGATCTGGAGAAGATCTGTATGGAGGAGTGACATGAAAGATCTGGAGAAGATCTGTATGGACAAGTGACCTGAAAGATCGGGAGAAGATCTGTATGAAGGAGTGAGCTGAAAGATCTGGAGAAGATCTGTATGAAGGAGTGACCTGAAAGATCTGGAGAAGATCTGAATGGAGGAGTGACCTGAAAGATCTGGAGAAGATCTGTATGGAGGAGTGACCTGAAAGATCTGGAGAAGATCTGTATGGAGGAGTGACCTGAAAGATCTGGAGAAGATCTGTATGGGGAAGTGACCTGAAACATCTGGAGAAGATCTGTATGGAGAAGTGACCTGAAAGATCTGGAGAAGATCTGTATGGAGGAGTGACCTGAAAGATCTGGAGAAGATCTGTATGGGGAAGTGACCTGAAACATCTGGAGAAGATCTGTATGGAGGAGTGACCTGAAAGATCTGGAGAAGATCTGTATGGGGGAGTGACCTGAAAGATCTGGAGAAGATCTGTATGGGGGAGTGATCTGAAAGATCTGGAGAAGATCTGTATGGGGGAGTGATCTGAAAGATCTGGAGAAGATCTGTATGGGGGAGTGACCTGAAAGATCTGGAGAAGATCTGTATGGAGGAGTGACCTGAAAGATCTGGAGAAGATCTGTATGGGGGAGTGACCTGAAAGATCTGGAGAAGATCTGTATGGGGGAGTGACCTGAAAGATCTGGAGAAGATCTGTATGGGGGAGTGGGCCAAAATTCCTGCTGCAGAGTGTGGAAACCTGGTGAATAACCACAGGAAACATCCGACCGCTGTAACTGCAAACAAAGGTTTCTACCAAATATTCTTTTCTGTTTTTCTGTTGTATCAAATACTTATTCAATGCAATAAAATGCAAATCAATCATTCATAAATCATACAGTGGGATTTTCTGGATTTTTTTATTCTGTCTGTCACAGGTGAAGTTACCTACTATAAAAAATTACTGATCTCTCCATTCTTTGTAGATGGGAAAACCTGCAAAATCGTCTAAAATACTTATTGTCCCACTATAGATAGAGAGATACAAAATAGAAGAGAGAAAAGGGCTTGGTTAGAGATGTACATAACTAGTTCTTTACAGGAGATAATATCCAATATATGGGGGAATTCATAGCATCACAGGGTGTCTGTATATCTGCCCTATACTCAGACAACTCTGACATCCTTCCTAAAAGTACAAGGCTTCTCTTATTAGGAACCTGCACCTGTTCCCTGTGGGAGATGGTGACTGTTTAGCTTCTCTCCTGGGTGAATCTGACCTCATTAGCTGCTAAAAATACTCAGCATGGAGCGAGGATATTTAATAGCACAGAGCCTTGCAGCATAAGAAGACTGTGCTAATTATTATTATTATTATTATGTATACTAGTATTATGTTATTATTAACATCATTGTTATTTTTATTATTGTTATTATTATTATTACCATTTTATTAGTATTATTATTATTATTGTTATTATGTATACTAGTATTATTATTTATGTTATTATTGACATCATTTTGTTATTTTTAGTATTATTGTTATTATTATTATTACTATTATTATTAGTAGTAGTAGTAGTAGTAGTAGTATTGCTATTATTATTTATATTACTATTATTATTATTTCCATTATTATTATTACTGTTATTATTTATAGTAATATTTATATTATTACTGACATCATTTTCTTATTTTTATTGTTATTATTATTATTATTATTATTATTACTAGTTGTAGTAGTAGTATTGCTATTATTATTATTTATATTACTATTATTATTACCATTATTATTAGTATCACTGTTATTATTTATACTAGTATTTATATTATTACTGACATTGTTTTCTTAGTTTTATTATTGTTATTATTATTATTATTATTATTAGCAGTAGTAGTACTATTGCTATTATTATTACTATTATTTATATTATCATTTCTATTATTATTATGATTTCCATTATTATTATTACTAATTTTCTATTATTATTATTATTATTATTATTATTATTATTATCAATCTTCAGGAACTGACCAGTTGCCATAAAGGTGAGAATATCTCGCTTACAAAATTCAGATAGAATTTTACTAAATCACAAAGTAACAAACCCTGATGCCGCCATCACTCTCACATTTGGGCACTCGCCTGCACCCCAGACCACAACCCCCATATTACTCCATTGCCCCTCCACCTCTCCAGTTTTCGGGACACATCATAGCAATCAATTTCCCCAAGTTAAAACATAATCTGCCCCTTTTCGGTGCATTCTCCATGTTTTCTTTTCATTCCCAAATAATAATCCCATGGGTTAGTAAAGTAACATTTCCATAGCCGTTCTATACCGCTCTTGTCTTGTGCCATCATCCACTGCAGAAATGAACTGTATAATACGGTACCTACGTAGCACTGCCAATACCGCCATACAGTGCTCATATAATACTGACACGCTATCAACAAATGACAGCTACATCTATAAAATGGAAGCAATGACATAAAAATAATACTGCTATACAAATAACAATAATGGTGCCGTGGTGCCGGCCATCTGTGGCTGAAACGACCTGTGTGAGGAGGACGCTGCTAGCACGGAGGGGATATGAAAAGTGTCACTTACGGAATATTGAGTTAATAGTAGGGACTCGGCTCCCGGCTGCTGTTATGGCTCTATATGGTGTAACATTAGGATAAAGAGAAGGACTAGAACTGAACCAAAGGAGGGTAGCGACTGGGTAACATGGATCAGCCAATGCGTGGCGGGGCAGGACTTCCAAAAACAGCTGCTTTTTTTACTGGGTTGGAACTGGTGGGATCAGATGATCGCCCCATAAAGATCACTTTTAAAAAGCCTAATAAAGGGTAAATATGTAACAATTGATTGTTGAACTTTGGGATGCATGGCTGGACATGTCATTGGGACCCAAGAGGTAACGGGGCCCATCTGTACCTCCAAAGTAAGAGGAATTGTGCATTCTGAAAACTCATGAGCTACAAGGGCCCATATATTGTTCTTGCACAGGGCCCATATATTGTTCCTGCACAGGGGCCCATATATTGTTCTTGCACAGGGGCCCATATATTGTTCTTGCACAGGGGCCCACATACTGTTCTTGCACAGGGGCCCATATATTGTTCTTACACAGTAGCCCATATACTGTTCTTGCACAGGGGCCCATATAGTGTTCTTGCACAGGGGCCCATATAGTGTTCTTGCACAGGGGCCCATATAGTGTTCTTGCACAGGGGCCCATATAGTGTTCTTGCACAGGGGCCCATATAGTGTTCTTGCACAGGGGCCCATATATTGTTCTTGCACAGGGACCCATTTATTGTTCTTGCACAGGGGCCCATATACTGCTCTTGCACAGGGGCCCATATATTGTTCTTGCACAGGGGCCCATATACTGCTCTTGCACAGGGGCCCATATATTGTTCTTGCACAGGGGCCCATATATTGTTCTTGCACAGGGACCCATTTATTGTTCTTGCACAGGGGCCCAAATACTGTTCTTGCACAGGGGCCCATATACTGTTCTTGCACAGGGGCCCATATAATGTTCTTGCACAGGGACCTATATATTGTTCTTGCACAGGGGCCCATATAATGTTCTTGCACAGGGACCTATATATTGTTCTTGCACACGGGCCCATATATTGTTCTTGCACAGGGGCCCATATATTGTACTTGCACAGGGGCCCATATATTGTTCTTGCACAGGGGCCCATATAATGTTCTTGCACAGGGACCTATATATTGTTCTTGCACAGGGACCTATATATTGTTCTTGCACAGGGACCTATATATTGTTCTTGCACAGGGACCTATATATTGTTCTTGCACAGGGGCCCATATATTGTTCTTGCTCAGGGGCCCTCTTCTGCCTATGTCTGCCAGTATTAGGATTTGCTTAATGGACTAATGATCTTAGGGAATAATTTGGATAAGGTTGGGGTGCGACTTCCAAAACAGCTGAAGGGTTTGATTTCCACAATTGGATGTGTTTATATAAAATGTTCCTGTGCGGAGATAATCTTATAAATGTGTCCTTGCTGTGTACTGTGTAATGCCCGTGTCTGACCATAAAGGGACATGGTCTGATCATACCACATCTACTGGGCCGGGAAGGAAGCAAAAGAAAGTATACAGACATTACAGCATGAGATCACAAATGATTCTTTCTTGGAGGTAAAACATTGGCAAATGTTTTACCTCACAGAAAGATTCAGCTATGATTCTGTCTGTATACTTTTTTATTTCCTCCCCTTCCCAGTAGATGGGTGGGTGAATTTTGGGATATTCTTATGAGCGAACCAATATTTTAAGGATATTCTTTTATGTAAGTTTGGACTTCCAAAACGGCTGGTTTTGCTGAAGGGTTCAATTTCACCAATTGGATGTGTTTATATAAAATGTTCCTGTGCTGAGATAATCTTATATATATGTCCCTGCTGCGTGCTGTGTAATGGCCATGCCTGCCTGTACAGGGACATGGTCTGATCATACCACATCTCCTGGCCCAGGGATGAAGTAATGAAATCTACAGACATTACAGCACGGGATCACAAATGATTCTTTCTTTAATGTAAAACATTGGCAAATGTTTTACCTCACAGAAAAATACAGCTATGATGCCGTGCTGTCCTGTCTGTATACTTTTTTTACTTCTTCCCCTGCCCAGTACATGGGGGGGAATTTTGGGATATTCTTATTAATGAACCGATATTTTAAGGAAGTTCTTTTATATAAATTAGGACTTCCAAAACAGCTGGTTTTGCTAAAAAGTTTAACTTCCACAATAGGATGTGTTTATATAAAAGGTTCCTGTGCTGAGATAATGTTATATACGTGTCCCTGCTGTGTACTGTGTAATGGCTGTGTCTGACCGAACAGGAACATGGTCTGTTTATACCACATCTCCTGGGCCGGGGAGCACACAAAAGAAAGTATACAGACATTACAGCAGGGTATCGTAAATTATTCTTTCTTTGACGTAAAACATTGACAAATGTTTTACCTCACAGTAAGATTCAGCTGCGATCCTGTCTATCTACTATTTTATTTCCTCCCCTTCCCAGTAGATGGGTGACTGAATTTAGGAATATTCTTATGAGTGAACCAATATTTTAAGGACGTTCTTTCATGTAAGGTTGGTCTTCCAAAACAGCTGTTATTCTTTCTTTGAGGCAAAACATTGGCAAATGTTTTACCACACAGAAAGATTCAGCTATGATCCTGTGCTATCCTGTCTGTATACTTTTTTTACTTCCTTCCTGCCCAGTAGATGGGTGGGTGAATTTTGGAATATTGTTATTAATAAACCAATATTTTAACAGCTGGTTTTGCTCCAGATTCGTTGGATCCATAATGGTCGACTGATCTGTCCAATTGTAATCAGTTTAAAAAACACATAGAAAGAGAATATTCAGAGGTGACCTGGGATCACTGATCACCCCAATGGGGATCCCTTTCAAAATGCCCTTAGAGTAAAAACTTATCACTGCATTCTAGAACTTTGGGACTTGTTTACAAATAGAATGAAGATTTTAGATAGTTACTTAGATAATTGGTCAAATAAATTAACCATTTGCTATCAAAAAAGGGGACATGTTATGTCCCTAAACATAAAACACAATGTAAAGTGGAGGATAAAAAGCCATAATAGCAGCTGCAAAGAAGAATAAAGCGAGGTATAGGAGGATAATTAGGCGCGAGGTGTCTCGATTCACGGCCCCGGCACCTCCTGTGCTACTCTGACCCGTGATCATTCTACACTAATGCAATAATCAGCAAATCATTCACTAACGATCATATATACATTGATTTAGTGCTCCAGGAACTTGATGATGTCTAATGATCACCCGACGACCTCTACAGTAGTTCAGTGATCATTACATTATTCTAGAAGGATCTCTTTGGTAATGGTATTTGACGGTATAAAGCTGAAGCAACCTGTCCATTTCTTCACGGACAGGACAGTCGATGAAAAATAAGGTCATTAGGGGGTCTGGCTGCGATGTCTGCGCAAGCTGCAGGCTGGAGAAGGGGCCGCTCATCTGCATGGACATCACAGGCTGGGGACAACCTCAAATATGGGGGGGGCACAAAGAGGAGAAACTCCGAATGGAAACAATGAACCCAAAACTGTGAAAGAAGAGGAGTGATCTGGAAAATAAATATAGAACCATGAAGAGAAACATGAAAGTCCTAGCAGATGTGGTCATTCATAAACCTAAAAGGACTCAACTGCTACAAAACAGCAATAATGTATCACATGGGTCCTTGCTTAAAAGGCATAAGGCATAAATGTAACCGGGGGCCCCTATAGAAAAGCTTATCATTGGTGTTTACCATAACACACGATAATAATCAAAGTACAGGGATAATACACACTAATACACACAGGGATGTCACAGTACAGGGATAATACACACAGTGATCTCACAGTACAGGGATAATACACACAGTGATGTCACAGTACAGGGATAATATACACAGTGATGTCACAGTACAGGGATAATACACACAGTAATGTCACAGTACAGGGATAATACACACAGTGATGTCACAGTACAGGGGTAATACACACAGTGATGTCACAGTACAGGGATAATACACACAGTGATGTCACAGTACAGGGATAATACACACAGTGATGTCACAGTACAGGGATAATACACACAGTGATGTCACAGTACAGGGATAATACACACAGTGATGTCACAGTACAGGGATAATACACACAGTGATGTCACAGTACAGGGATAATACACACAGAGATGTCACAGTACAGGGATAATACACACAGTGATGTCACAGTACAGGGATAATACACACAGTGATGTCACAGTACAGGGATAATGCACACAGTGATGTCACAGTACAGAGATAATACACACAGTGATGTCGCAGTACAGGGATAATACACACAGTGATGTCACAGTACAGGGATAATACACACAGTGATGTCACAGTACAGGGATAATACACACAGTGATGTCACAGTACAGGAAAAATACACACAGAGATGTCACAGTACAGGGATAATACACACAGTGATGTCACAGTACAGGGATAATACACACAGTGATGTCACAGTACAGGGATAATACACACAGTGATGTCACAGTACAGGGATAATACACACAGTGATGTCACAGTACAGGGATAATACACACAGAGATGTCACAGTACAGGGATAATACACACAGTGATGTCACAGTACAGGGATAATGCACACAGTGATGTCACAGTACAGAGATAATACACACAGTGATGTCACAGTACAGGGATAATACACACAGTGATGTCACGGTACAGGAATAATACACACAGAGATGTCACAGTACAGGGATAATACACACAGTGATGTCACAGTACAGGGATAATACACACAGTGATGTCACAGTACAGGGATAATACACACAGCAAAGTCACAGTACAGGGATAATGCACACAGGGATGTCACAGTACAGGGGTAATACACACAGCAAAGTCACAGTACAGGGATAATGCACACAGTAATGTCACAGTACAGGGATAATACACACAGTGATGTCACAGTACAGGGATAATACACACAGCGTTGTCACAGTACAGGGATAATACACACAAGGATGTCACAGTACAGGGGTAATACACACAGCAAAGTCACAGTACAGGGATAATGCACACAGTAATGTCACAGTACAGGGATAATACACACAGGGATGTCACAGTACAGGGGTAATACACACAGCAAAGTCACAGTACAGGGATAATGCACACAGTGATGTCACAGTACAGGGATAATACACACAGTGATGTCACAGTACAGGGATAATACACACAGTGATGTCACAGTACAGGGATAATACACACAGTGATGTCACAGTACAGGGATAATACACACAGTGATGTCACAGTACAGGAATAATACACACAGTGATGTCACAGTACAGGGATAATACACACAGTGATGTCACAGTACAGGGATAATACACACAGTGATGTCACAGTACAGGGATAATACACACAGTGATGTCACAGTACAGGGATAATGCACACA
Organism: Anomaloglossus baeobatrachus; assembly: GCF_048569485.1. Taxonomy (NCBI): domain Eukaryota; kingdom Metazoa; phylum Chordata; class Amphibia; order Anura; family Aromobatidae; genus Anomaloglossus; species Anomaloglossus baeobatrachus. The sequence continues at coordinate 22,882,188 of NC_134362.1, forward strand.
GTAATGTCACAGTTCAGGGATAACACACACAGTGATGTCACAGTACAGGGATAATACACACAGTGATGTCACAGTACAGGGATAATACACACAGTGATGTCACAGTACAGGGATAATGCACACAGTGATGTCACAGTACAGAGATAATACACACAGTGATGTCGCAGTACAGGGATAATACACACAGTAATGTCACAGTACAGGGATAATACACACAGTGATGTCACAGTACAGGGATAATACACACAGTGATGTCACGGTACAGGAATAATACACACAGAGATGTCACAGTACAGGGATAATACACACAGTGATGTCACAGTACAGGGATAATACACACAGTGATGTCACAGTACAGGGATAATACACACAGTGATGTCACAGTACAGGGATAATACACACAGCAAAGTCACAGTACAGGGATAATGCACACAGTAATGTCACAGTACAGGGATAATGCACACAGTGATGTCACAGTACAGGGATAATACACACAGGGATGTCACAGTACAGGGGTAATACACACAGCAAAGTCACAGTACAGGGATAATGCACACAGTAATGTCACAGTACAGGGATAATGCACACAGTGATGTCACAGTACAGGGATAATACACACAGCGTTGTCACAGTACAGGGATAATACACACAAGGATGTCACAGTACAGGGGTAATACACAGAGCAAAGTCACAGTACAGGGATAATGCACACAGCAAAGTCACAGTACAGGGATAATGCACACAGTGATGTCACAGTACAGGGGTAATACACACAGCAAAGTCACAGTACAGGGATAATGCACACAGCAAAGTCACAGTACAGGGATAATACACACAAGGATGTCACAGTACAGGGGTAATACACACAGCAAAGTCACAGTACCGGGATAATGCACACAGTGATGTCACAGTACAGGGATAATACACACAGTGATGTCACAGTACAGGGATAATACACACAGTGATGTCAAAGTACAGGGATAATACACACAGGGATGTCACAGTACAGGGATAATACACACAGTGATGTCAAAGTACAGGGATAATACACACAGGGATGTCACAGTACAGGGATAATGCACACAGTGATGTCACAGTACAGGGATAATACACACAGCAAAGTCACAGTACAGGGATAATGCACACAGTGATGTCACAGTACAGGGGTAATACACACAGCAAAGTCACAGTACAGGGATAATACACACAGGGATGTCACAGTACAGGGATAATGCACACAGTGATGTCACAGTAGAGTGATAATACACACAGTGATGTCACAGTACAGGGATAATACACACAGGGATGTCACAGTACAGGGATAATACACACAGTGATGTCACAGTACAGGGATAATACACACAGGGATGTCACAGTACAGGGATAATACACACAGGGATGTCACAGTACAGGGATAATACACACAGTGATGTCACAGTACAGGGATAATACACACAGGGATGTCACAGTACAGGGATAATACACACAGTGATGTCACAGTACAGGGATAATACACACAGGGATGTCACAGTACAGGGATAATACACACAGGGATGTCACAGTACAGGGATAATACACACAGTAATGTCACAGTACAGGGATAATACACACAGGGATGTCACAGTACAGGGATAATACACACAGTGATGTCACAGTACAGGGGTAATACACACAGCAAAGTCACAGTACAGGGATAATGCACACAGTAATGTCACAGTACAGGGATAATGCACACAGTGATGTCACAGTACAGGGGTAATACACACAGGGAAGTCACAGTACAGGGATAATGCACACAGCAAAGTCACAGTACAGGGATAATGCACACAGTAATGTCACAGTACAGGGATAATACACACAGGGATGTCACAGTACAGGGGTAATACACACAGCAAAGTCACAGTACAGGGATAATACACACAGGGATGTCACAGTACAGGGGTAGTACACACTGCAAAGTCACAGTACAGGGATTATACACACAGGGATGTCACAGTACAGGGGTAATACACACAGCAAAGTCACAGTACAGGGATAATGCACACAGTAATGTCACAGTACAGGGATAATACACACAGGGATGTCACAGTACAGGGATAATGCACACAGCAAAGTCACAGTACAGGGATAATGCACACAGTGATGTCACAGTACAGGGATAATACACACAGGGATGTCACAGTACAGGTGTAATACACACAGCAAAGTCACAGTACAGGGATAATGCACACAGTGATGTCACAGTACAGAGATAATACACACAGTGATGTCACAGTACAGGGATAATACACACAGGGATGTCACATTACAGGGATAATACACACAGTGATGTCACAGTACAGGGATAATACACACAGTGATGTCACAGTACAGGGATAATACACACAGTGATGTCACAGTACAGGGATAATACACACAGCAAAGTCACAGTACAGGGATAATGCACACAGTGATGTCACAGTATAGGGATAATACACACAGTGATGTCACAGTACAGGGATAATACACACAGTGATGTCACAGTACAGGGATAATACACACAGCAAAGTCACAGTACAGGGATAATGCACATAGTAATGTCACAGTACAGGGATAATGCACACAGTGATGTCACAGTATAGGGGTAATACACACAGTGATGTCACAGTACAGGGATAATACACACAGTGATGTCAGAGTACAGGGATAATCCACACAGTGATGTCACAGTACAGGGATAATCCACACAGTGATGTCACAGTACAGGGATAATACACACAGTGATGTCACAGTACAGGGATAATCCACACAGTGATGTCACAGTACAGGGATAACACACACAATGATGTCACAGTACAGGGGTAATACACACAGTGATGTCCCAGTACAGGGATAATACACACAGTGATGTGACAGTACAAGGATGACACACACAGTGATGTCACAGTACAGGGATAATACACACAGTGATGTCACAGTACAGGGGTAATACACACAGTGATGTCACAAAACAGGGATAATTCACACAGTGATGTCAGAGTACAGGGATAATACACACAGTGATGTGACAGTACAAGGATAACACACACAGGGATTTCACAGTACAGGGATAATGCACACAGTGATGTCACAAAACAGGGATAATACACACAGTGATGTCACAGTACAGGGATAATACACACAGTGATGTCACAAAACAGGGATAATACACACAGTGATGTCACAGTACAGGGATAATACACACAGTGATGTCACAGTACAGGGATAATGCACACAGTGATGTCACAGTACAGGGATAATACACAGTGATGTCACAGTACAGGGGTAATACACACAGTGATGTCACAGTACAGGGATAATACACACAGTGATGTCACAGTACAGAGATAATACACACAGCGATATCACAGTACAGGGATAAAACACACAGTGATGTCACAGTACAGGGATAATACACACAGTGATGTCACAGTACAGGGTTAATGCACACAGTGATGTCACAGTACAGGGAAAATACACACAGTGATGTCACAGTACAGGGATAATACACACAGTGATGTCACAGTACAGGGATAATACACACAGTGATGTCACAGTACAGGGATAATACACACAGTGATGTCACAGTACAGGGATAATGCACACAGTGATGTCACAGTACAGAGATAATACACACTGTGATGTCACAGTACAGGGATAATACACACAGGGATGTCACAGTACAGGGATAATACACACAGTGATGTTACAGTACAAGGATAATACACACAGTGATGTCACAGTACAGGGATAATACACACAGTGATGTCACAGTATAGGGATAATACACACAGGGATGTCACAGTACAGGGATAATACACACAGTGATGTCACAGTACAGGGATAATACACACAGTGATGTCACAGTACAGGGATAATACACACAGTTATGTCACAGTACAGGGATAATACACACAGTGATGTCACAGTACAGGGATAATACACACAATGATGTCACAGTACAGGGATAATACACACAGTGATGTCACAGTACAGGGGTAATACACACAGTGATGTCACAGTACAGGGATAATACACACAGCGATATCACAGTACAGGGATAAAACACACAGTGATGTCACAGTACAGGGATAATACACACAGTGATGTCACAGTACAGGGATAATGCACACAGTGATGTCACAGTACAGGGAAAATACACACAGTGATGTCACAGTACAGGGATAATACACACAGTGATGTCACAGTACAGGGATAATACACACAGTGATGTCACAGTACAGGGATAATACACACAGTGATGTCACAGTACAGGGATAATACACACAGTGATGTCACAGTACAGGGATAATGCACACAGTGATGTCACAGTACAGAGATAATACACACTGTGATGTCACAGTACAGGGATAATACACACAGGGATGTCACAGTACAGGGATAATACACACAGTGATGTTACAGTACAAGGATAATACACACAGTGATGTCACAGTATAGGGATAATACACACAGTGATGTCACAGTACAGGGATAATACACACAGTGATGTCACAGTACAGGGATAATACACACAGTTATGTCACAGTACAGGGATAATACACACAGTGATGTCACAGTACAGGGATAATACACACAATGATGTCACAGTACAGGGATAATACACACAGTGATGTCACAGTACAGGGGTAATACACACAGTGATGTCACATTCCAGGGATAATACACACAGTGATGTCACAGTACAGGGATAATACACACAGTGATGTCACAGTACAGGGATAATATACACAATGATGTCACAGTACAGGGATAATACACACAGAGATGTCACAGTACAGGGATAATACACACAGTGATGTCACAGTGCAGGGATAATACACACAGTGATGTCACAGTACAGGGATAATACACACAGTGATGTCACAGTTCAGGGGTAATACACACAGTGATGTCACATTACAGGGATAATACACACAGCGATGTCACAGTACAGGGGTAATACACACAGTGATGTCACAGTACAGGGATAATACACACAGTGATATCACAGTGCAGGGATAATACACACAGCGATGTCACAGTACAGGGATAATACACACAGTGATGTCACAGTACAGGGATAATACACACAGCGATGTCACAGTACAGGAATAATACACACAGTGATGTCACAGTACAGGGATAATACACACAGTGATGTCACAGTACAGGGATAATACACACAGTGATGTCACAGTACAGGGATAATGCACACAGTGATGTCACAGTACAGGGATAATACACACAGTGATGTCACAGTACAGGGATAATACACACAGTGATGTCACAAAACAGGGATAATACACACAGTGATGTTACAGTACAAGGATAATACACACAGTGATGTCACAGTATAGGGATAATACACACAGTGATGTCACAGTACAGGGATAATGCACACAGTGATGTCTCAGTACAGGGATAATACACACAGTGATGTCACAGTACAGGGATAATACACACAGTGATGTTACAGTACAAGGATAATACACACAGTGATGTCACAGTATAGGGATAATACACACAGTGATGTCACAGTACAGGGATAATACACACAGTGATGTCACAGTACAGGGGTAATACACACAGTGATGTCACAGTACAGGGGTAATACACACAGTGATGTCACAGTACAGGGATAATACACACAGTGATGTCACAGTACAGGGGTAATACACACAGTGATGTCACAGTACAGGGATAATACACACAGGGATGTCACAGTACAGGGAAAATACACACAGTGATGTCACAGTACAGGGATAATACACACAGTGATGTCACAGTACAGTTATAATACACACAGTGATGTCACAGTACAGGGATAATACACACAGTGATGTCACAGTACAGGGATTATACACACAGGGATGTCACAGTACAGGGATAATACACACAGTGATGTCACAGTACAGGGATAATACACACAGTGATGTCACAGTACAGGGATAATACACACAGTGATGTCACAGTACAGGGATAATACACACAGGGATGTCACAGTACAGGGAAAATACACACAGTGATGTCACAGTACAGGGATAATACACACAGTGATGTCACAGTACAGTTATAATACACACAGTGATGTCACAGTACAGGGATAATACACACAGTGATGTCACAGTACAGGGATAATACACACAGTGATGTCACAGTATAGGGATAATACACACAGTGATGTCACAGTACAGGGATAATACACACAGCGATGTCACAGTACAGGGATAATACACACAGTGATGTCACAGTACAGGGATAATACACACAATGATGTCACAGTACAGGGATAATACACACAGTGATGTCACAGTACAGGGATAATACACACAGTGATGTCACAGTACAGGGGATAATACACACAGTGATGTCACAGTACAGGGATAATACACACAGTGATGTCACAGTACAGGGATAATACACACAGTGATGTCACAGTACAGGGGTAATACACACAGTGATGTCACAGTACAGGGATAATACACACAGTGATGTCACAGTACAGGGGTAATACACACAGTGATGTCACAGTACAGGGATAATACACACAGTGATGTCACAGTACAGGGATAATGCACACAGTGATGTCACAGTACTGGGATAATACACACAGGGATGTCACAGTACAGGGATAATACACACAGTGATGTCACAGTACAGGGGTAATACACACAGTGATGTCACAGTACAGGGGTAATACACAGCGATGTCACAGTACAGGGATAATACACACAGTGATGTCACAGTACAGGAATAATACACACAGTGATGTCAGTACAGGGATAATACACACAGTGATGTCACAGTACAGGGATAATACACACAGTGATGTCACAGTACAGGGGATAATACACACAGTTATGTCTCAGTGCAGGGATAATACACACAGTGATGTCACAGTACAGGGATAATACACACAGTGATGTCACAGCACAGGGATAATACACACAGTGATGTCACAGTACAGGGATAATACACACAGTGATGTCACAGTACAGGGATAATACACACAGCGATGTCACAGTACAGGGATAATACACACAGTGATGTCACAGTACAGGGATAATACACACAGCGATGTCACAGTACAGGGATAATACATACAGTGATGTCACAGTACAGGGATAATACACACAGTGATGTCACAGTACAGGGATAATACACACAGTGATGTCTCAGTACAGGGATAATGCACACAGTGATGTCTCAGTACAGGGATAATACACACAGTGATGTCACAGTACAGGGATAATACACACAGTGATGTCACAGTACAGGGATAATACACACAGTGATGTCACAGTACAGGGATGATACACACAGTGATGTCACAGTAAAGGGATGATACACACAGTGATGTCACAGTACAGGGATAATACACACAGTGATGTCACAGCACAGGGATAATACACACAGTGATGTCACAGTACAGGGGTAATACACACAGTGATGTCACAGTACAGGGATAATACACACAGTGATGTCACAGTACAGGGATAATACACACAGTGATGTCACAGTACAGGGGATAATACACACAGTGATGTCACAGTACAGGGATAATACACACAGTGATGTCACAGTACAGGGATAATACACACAGTGATGTCACAGTACAGGGATAATACACACAGTGATGTCACAGTACAGGGATAATACACACAGTGATGTCACAGTACAGGGGTAATACACACAGTGATGTCACAGTACAGGGATAATACACACAGTGATGTCACAGTACAGGGATAATACACACAGTGATGTCATAGTACAGGGATAATACACACAGTGATGTCACAGTACAGGGATAATACACACAGTGATGTCACAGTACAGGGGATAATACACACAGTGATGTCACAGTACAGGGATAATATACACAGTGATTTCACAGTACAGGGATAATACACACAGTGATGTCACAGTACAGGGGATAATACACACAGTGATGTCATAGTACAGGGATAATACACACAGTGATGTCACAGTACAGGGATAATACACACAGTGATGTCACAGTACAGGGGATAATACACACAGTGATGTCACAGTACAGGGATAATACACACAGTGATGTCACAGTACAGGGGTAATACACACAGTGATGTCACAGTACAGGGATAATACACACAGTGATGTCACAGTACAGGGATAATACACACAGTGATGTCACAGTACAGGGATAATACACACAGTGATGTCATAGTACAGGGATAATACACACAGTGATGTCACAGTACAGGGATAATACACACAGTGATGTCACAGTACAGTTGATAATACACACAGTGATGTCACAGTACAGGGATAATATACACAGTGATGTCACAGTACAGGGATAATACACACAGTGATGTCACAGTACAGGGATAATACACACAGTGATGTCATATTACAGGGATAATACACACAGTGATGTCACAGTACAGGGATAATACACACAGTGATGTCACAGTACAGGGGATAATACACACAGTGATGTCACAGTACAGGGGATAATACACACAGTGATGTCACAGTACAGGGATAATACACACAGTGATGTCACAGTACAGGGATAATACACACAGTGATGTCACAGTACAGGGATAATGCACACAGTGATGTCACAGTACAGGGATAATACACACAGTGATGTCACAGAACAGGGATAATACACACAGTGATGTCACAGTACAGGGATAATACACACAGTGATGTCACAGTACAGGGATAATACACACAGTGATGTCACAGTACAGGGATAATACACACAGTGATGTCACAGTACAGGGATAATGCACACAGTGATGTCACAGTACAGGGATAATACACACAGTGATGTCACAGTACAGGGGATAATACACACAGTGATGTCACAGTACAGGGGATAATACACACAGTGATGTCACAGTACAGGGACGTCATTGGTTTCTTTGGTCACCCGTCCTTTTTCACAATTCTCCGCCGATTTATGTGACTAATTTCAGACTTGAAATGTGTTTTCCATAGTAAATACAAAGAAGCTCCGGGAAGAAAAGAGTGATATATTATATGTCAAGTGTTGCTATAATGTAATTTGTCCATTCTACTATCCCTGGCATTCAAATCAATGAGAGGTCTATGCTTAACATAACTTGTTACATGCTCTGTGCAGAAAATAAGTGATAGCCAGTGGCGATGTCCCAATCACTGGAGAGCGGAGAGCGGCCGGCCCCGCGTTATTCTCTGGAAATGATGTGCATCACCTATAGGCATTAGCCGGCGTCCGCAGAAGTCATTTTCATAGCAAATAAGACAAGTGTCGCGTGGGAAGTCTGAATTATGGCCGTCATTTCATTAACCATTTAGTGGAGTAATCATTTTCCTTACCATATTGTACGGACAAACTGGAACAGATCATTTGGAGGTGACTTTGGGTCATATATTTTCTTGGTTTATTGTCAAAACCACATATCCCTTTACGATGACATCCAGTGCCGTAACTAGAGTCCGATGGGCTCTGATACAAAATTTGAGCCTGCCCCCCCCCCTCACATGATGGTCAGATGTATAGGCCGTTGTAGCACTCTAAATCCTATAAAGACATTAAAGTGACCCCTATCTTGTACTAATGTCCCCCATCCTGGGCCACTTCCTTGTAAATATGTCCCCCATCTTGGTGTATGACGTCGTCATAGCTATATCCTGGAATATATGGCCCCATCCTGGTATATTTGTCCCCATCATGGGCCCATCCTGGTATATATGCAGCCATTATGGCCCTTTCTTTTATACATGGCCTCATCCTGGTATATGTGTCGTCATCATGGCCCCATCCTGGTATATGTCCTTATCATGAACACATCCTGGTGCATCACCCCATCATTGCTACATCCTGGTATATAGTCCACATTATGGCCCATTCTTTTATATACAGCCTCATCCTGGGATATGTGTCTTCATCATGGCCCCATCCTGGTATATATCTCCCCATTTTGGCCCATTATTTTATATACAGCTTTATCCTCGGATATGTGTCTTCATCATGACCACATCCTGGTGCAATACCCCATCACTGCTATATCCTGGTATATAGTCACATCCAGTCCCCATCTTGGTATTTTTGTCTCCATTATGGCCCATTCTTTTATTTATGGCCTCATCCTGGTATATGTGTCTTCATCATCGCCCCATCATTGCTATATCCTGTTATATATGTCCACATCCTGGCCCTATACTGGTATACACACCAAAAGTTTGGACACACCTTCTCATCTCTAGAACAACTGTTAAACTGACCCAGGAAAGGAAGACCAAGAGTCACCTCTGCTGCGGAGGATAAGTTTATCTGAGTCACCAGCCTCAGAAATGGCAGGTTAACAGCAGATCAGATGAGAGACCAGGTCAATGCCACACAGAGTTCTAGCAGCAGACACATCTCTAGAACAACTGTTAAGAGGAGACTTTGTGCAGCAGCCTTCATGGTAAAATAGCTGCTAGGAAACCACTGCTAAGGACAGGCAACAAGCAGAAGAGACTTGTTTGGGGTAAAGAACAAAAGGAATGGACATTAGACCAGTGGAAATCTGTGCTTTGGTCTGATGAGTCCAAATTTGAGATCTTTGGATGCAACCACCGTGTCTTTGTAGAAAAGGTGAACTGATGAACTCTACATGGCTGGTTCCCACCGTCAAGCATGGAGGAGGAGGTGTGATGGTGTGGGGGGGCTTTGCTGGTGAGACTGTTGGGGATTTATTCAAAATTGAAGGCATACAGAACCAGCATGGCTACCATAGCATCTTGCAGCGGCATGCTATTCCATCCGGTTTGCGTTTAGTTGGACCATCATTTATTTTTCAACAGGACAATGACCCCAAACACACCTCCAGGCTGTGTAAGGGCTATTTGACTAAGAAGGAGAGTGATGGGGTGCTACGCCAGATGACCTGGCCTCCACAGTCACCAGACCTGAACCCAATCGAGATGGTTTGGGGTGAGCTGGACCGCAGAGTGAAGGCAAAAGGGCCAACAAGTGCTAAGCATCTTTGGGACCTCCTTCAAGACTGTTGGAAAACCATTTCCAGTGACTACTTCTTGAAGCTCATCGAGAGAATGCCAAGAGTGTGCAAAGCAGTAATCAAAGCAAAAGGGGGCTACTTTGCAGAACCTAGAATATAAGACATATTTTCAGTTGTTTCACACTTTTTTGTTAAGTATTTCATTCCACATGTGTTAATTCATAGTTTTGATACCTTCAATGTGAATCTACAATTTTTAGAGTCATAAAAATGAAGAAAACTCTTTGAATGAGAAGTATTTCATTCCACATGATGATGGCAGTGATGGGCCAGCCCCTGTCTCCTCTCAGTATCCTGCAGCACCTTGTCTCCAGAGTTAGTTTATGTTCCCATGCAGTGTTTTTGCTATTTTTTTTATATCAGAACGCCCTCATTTGGAGTACAGATGATCAGCAACGAAATAAGAAACTGTGGACAAATAGCGCAATAGGGTCTTACCCTTATAGGCACAGGGCAAAGGAGGGGGGAGCAAATATACTCACCAACTGTAGTTGTGACAGTCACAACTACTGTAATCGCATGTGGAGATAAGATCCCGGCAGCAGCAACCCAGTGGCTGATAACAGAGAGTTTGATAGAAGAGGGTTTCTATACCGTGCCAAGGATCACAAGTCTGGATGTCAGATCAATGAGGCTTTATTATATCATAGGTCTACGCGTTTCAGGAGCACTGCCCCCTTCCTCAGGACCATAAAATAGACCACATCAAATCTCTATTTGATGTGGTCTATTTTATGGTCCTGAGGAAGGGGGCAGTGCTCCTGAAACGCGTAGACCTATGATATAATAAAGCCTCATTGATCTGACATCCAGACTTGTGATCCTTGGCGCGGTATAGAAACCCTCTTCTATCAAACTCTCGGAGTACAGATGATGGCAGTGATAGGCCAGCCTCTGTCTCCTCCTCTCAGCATCCTGCAGCACCTAGTCTCCAGAGTTAGTCTATGTTCATGTCTTTTTGCTATGTTTTTTTTTGCAGCTCTCTTGGCAATAAAAACACTGCATTCAAGATGTCTGTTTTTGAAACATTATTTGTTTCACTTTTTTTGCAGCTTTTTTCACTTGTGTTTTGTTTACATTAGATGATTAAAAATGTTAGTTTTATTTGTAAACAAATTCTTTAAAACGCTGGGAAAATTGCTGTTATGTTTTTGGCAGCATTTTTCCACTTTTTCATTGCTTTCTCTGGGTGACAAAGATGCTGCAAAAACGCTGAAAGAATCAACACCCTGCAGATTTAGAAAACGCTGCAGTTCCCAAATTTGAGGAGGAAAAAAATAAGCGTGTGTGAAATCTCATAGCTTTTACTAGTACTGGGAAAAGTAGCTTTTAGTTTGCAGAAAAAATGCAGAAAAAGAAAAAAAAACCCCGCTGCATGGGAACATTGCCTTAGGATCTATCTGAGATCCGTTGGGAAAAAGGTTCTGCAAACACAACTTTGTGTCTGTTTTTAAATAACTGATTCGAATGTACTCACGTGGAGTACAGATGATAGCAGTGATAGGGTGAGCTCAGAAGCTTTGGCTCTCTAAGGCTTAGTTTACATGTCCTGTAATCATCTGTCAGAATGGATCCTGCAGAGATCCATTGGCCAAATGATTTCTGCTATGGAGAACAGATTTGTTTCAAATGGCAATCCGTTAACGGATCCGTTTTCCATAGACTCCAATGTTAAAAAATGGATTCAGCAGAAATAATTTGTCCAACGGATCTCTGCAGGATCCATTCTAACAGATGGTAAACTAAGCCATAAGAGAGCCAAAGCTGCTGAGCTGACCCTGTCACTGCCATCAGCTGTACTCCACGTGAGTACATTCGAATATCAGTGCAGGTGAAGGCAGGAAAAAAAAAACTGGGGACAAGCCGAGGTTTGGAAGCCACTTACTTTTAGTTGTTTTGGGGGTTTTTTTTTGGGTTGAAGTAATTTTCAAAATTTCATAATTTTTCCATGCTGGACAAAATGATTATAATAAATCGATAAATAAACGTGTTCTGTTAGAAAAGATTTCTGCTTTCATTAGATGTTCTCCACCAGGCCGGACTGACACCATCATATCCATATAACCAATACTCCTCCCCATTAAGCAGACCCCATGGTGGGCACAGCAGTATTTTCTATTACATATTTTTGATGCCCCCATCATGATTTGTAAATTTGCATAATATTGATAGAAATCACAAGTATGAACATTCTAGTGATACATTGTAACAGAAGCGTCATGTAATGTTTGATAAATCCGACCACGAGTCACCAGAGGGCCCAGTGCTCTCCATTATATTCCCTCTGTCTAATTAAATGCTTAATATTCCTGGTGAAACCCCCCGACGAGGTATTAATCAGAGTCCATTGCTTCTTTTCTGAACGGAACCTGAATCTTGTCCAAAACGCTGCAGCGTCTGTAACACCTCATACTTTGCTACTGATTTTTAAATTGCCATTAAAACTAAAGAGCTTTTATATTTCTACCATTTGTTTATTCATTGCTCAGTTCTCCGATGTTGGAGTTAAACTGCAGCTAACAACAAAAACAAAAAAAGTATTTATTGCTTTTGCATTGTTCTGGGTTTGCACAATGAGAAAGATTGACTGGTATAATAAGATGTTTGTTATTTTCTCTCTTACTAGTAAAATGGTTCCTTCTGTGCCTTGGAAAGGAACAGCAGATTGCTCCAAAAAAGTCAGGTTGGACAACAATCAGGATATAAGGAATTGTATGAAATCAGGAAAGAATCTTCTTCTTCATACTGAGGCACTCCTATTATTGTTGCCTGGTATTGTAACTAAAAGAAGCATGAATTTAGCCATATAGTTATTATCCAGGACTAAGATACTGATGACCTAGCCTTAAAGAAGTTTTCCACTACTAATTGGATCCTCTTTCTTTTGTCCTAACTCTTCCTAACTAACACTTTCCTAATATACTTCTGCTATCTAATCTGCTCCTTTAAGCTGATCTTTAAAGCTGGGTTCACACTAAGCGACAGCGACAACGACGTCGCTGTTACGTCACCATTTTCTGTGACGTAACAGCGACCTTGTAAGTCGCTGTTATGATCGCTGCTTAGCTGTCAAACACAGCGACGCAGCAGCGATCATAACGTCGCTGTGCTACATGTGCAGAGAGCAGGGAGCTGCGCTTAGCGCTGGCTCCTTGCTCTCCTAGCTACAGTACACAGGTCTTCCCTTGGTTACCCGATGTTTACCTTGGTTACAGCTTTCCGCAGCTGCCAGACGCCGGCTCCTGCTCCCTGCTCGCTTCATTTCGTCGCTCTCTCGCTGTCACACACAGCGATGTGTGCTTCACAGCGGGAGAGCGACGACCAAAAAATCAAGCTGGACATTCAGCAACGACCGGCGACCTCACAGCAGGGTCAGCTCGTTGCTGGATGTCACACACAGCGACAGCGACGGGACGTCGCTGCAACGTCACAGAAAATGGTGACGTAGCAGCGACGTCGTTGTCGTCGTCGCTGTGTGTGACACCAGCTTAAGAGGTTCATGAATATCTTTATTGTTGTTGTAGTTCTGATGCTTTCGCTTTTCCACTACTGATGTGATCTCTTTTCTTTTACCCAAAGGAGTACTTTGCACACTGCAACATCGCTGGCCGATGCTAGCGATGTCGAGCTCGATAGCACCCGCCCCCGTCGCAGAGGCAATCTCTTGTGATAGCTGCCGTAGCGAACATTATCGCTACGGCAGCTTCACTCGCACTTACCTGCCCTGCGACGTCGCTATGGCCGGCGACCTGCCTCCTTCCTAAGGGGGTGGGTCGTGCGGCGTCACTGCGACGTCACACGGACACAAGAACGTCAGTTCCCTCAGATAATATTGGCTCATTTATGTCAGATCCCGACTCATTTACCGCTGTTATTCTTTATTTCATGCACAGATCTGCGCTGAAGGTCACAATGTAGATGATGTCCTCACTGCGATAAATGATTTAGCGTCTTCATTATCATTTATTCATCAGGCCATGGTTCTCCAGATAAAACCAATGCCCCAACTTCTGGACTTATCTGTCAGGCCCTGCCCTTAATTTACCTTATGTATCGATATTACCCCCGAATGAGCCCCAGAATTATACATCTCAAGTGTTTGCAACATTGTAACAATAATGGAAAGATGTTTACAAACACTGTATGGATACAATTATTGTGATGTCTTAATCAGCCAATTCCTGCTTCCCATACAGCCATTGCCCCCTGGGGTATAAAGGCAGTCCCCATTGCCCCTGATGTAAAACCTCCAGCCCCTTGCCCCCCCTCCCCCACCCCTGGTGTATAACATCCAGCCCCTCTCCCCCTGTGTATGACCTCCAGCACCTCTCCAGCCCGGGGTATAGACCCCAGCCCCTCCTTCCAATATATCTCTGGCCACAGCCATGCCATCTAAGGGAGCTCACTGATACCGAGCCGTACATCACCAAGCACAATGCCGAGCCGTACATCACCAGGCACAATGCCGAGCCATACATCACCAGGCACAATGCTGAGCCATACATCACCAGGCACAATGCCGAGCCATACATCACCAAGCACAATGCCGATCCGTACATCACCAGGCACAATGCCGAGCCATACATCACCAAGCACAATGCCGAGCCGTACATCACCAGGCACAATGCCGAGCCATACATCACCAGGCACAATGCCGAGCCATACATCACCAAGCACAATGCCGATCCGTACATCACCAGGCACAATGCCGAGCCATACATCACCAGGCACAATGCTGACCCATACACCACCAAGCACAATGCCGAGCCGTACATCACCAAGCACAATGCCGAGCCATACACCACCAAGCACAATGCCGAGCCATACATCACCAAGCACAATGCCGAGCCGTACATCACCAAGCACAATGCCGAGCTATACACCACCAAGCACAATGCCGAGCCGTACATCACCAAGCACAATGCCGAGCCGTACATCACCAAGCACAATGCCGAGCCGTACATCACCAAGCACAATGCCGAGCCGTACATCACCAAGCACAATGCCGAGCCGTACATCACCAAGCACAATGCCGAGCCGTACATCACCAAGCACAATGCTGAGCCGTACATCACCAAGCACAATGCCGAGCCGTACATCACCAAGCACAATGCCGAGCCGTACATCACCAAGCACAATGCTGAGCCATACACCACCAAGCACAATGCCGAGCCGTACATCACCAAGCACAATGCCGAGCCATACATCACCAGGCACAATGCCGAGCCATACACCACCAAGCACAATGCCGAGCCGTACATCACCAAGCACAATGCCGAGCCATACACCACCAAGCACAATGCCGAGCCGTACATCACCAAGCACAATGCCGAGCCATACACCACCAAGCACAATGCTGAGCCGTACATCACCAAGCACAATGCTGAGCCGTACATCACCAAGCACAATGCTGAGCCGTACATCACCAAGCACAATGCTGAGCCGTACATCACCAAGCACAATGCTGAGCCGTACATCACCAGGCACAATGCTGAGCCGTACATCACCAAGCAAAATGCTGAGCCGTACATCACCAAGCACAATGCGGAGCCGTACATCACCAAGCACAATGCTGAGCCATACATCACCAAGCACAATGCTGAGCCGTACATCACCAAGCACAATGCCGAGCCATACATCACCAAGCACAATGCCGAGCCATACATCACCAAGCACAATGCCGAGCCGTACATCACCAAGCACAATTCTGAGCCGTACATCACCAAGCACAATGCCGAGCCATACATTACCAAGCACAATGCCGAGCCGTACATCACCAAGCACAATGCTGAGCCATACATCACCAAGCACAATGCTGAGCCATACATCACCAAGCACAATGCCGAGCCATACATCACCAAGCACAATGCTGAGCCATACATCACCAAGCACAATGCCGAGCCGTACATCACCAAGCACAATGCCGAGCCATACATCACCAAGCACAATGCTGACCCATACACCACCAAGCACAATGCTGAGCCTTACAACACCAAGCACAATGCTGAGCCGTACATCACCAAGCACAATGCTGAGCCATACATCACCAAGCACAATGCTGAGCCGTACATCACCAAGCACAATGCTGAGCCGTACATCACCAAGGACAATGCTGAACCGTACATCACCAAGCCCAATGCTGAGCCGTACATCACCAAGCACAATGCTGAGCCGTACATCACCAAGCACAATGCTGAGCCGTACATCACCAAGCACAATGCCGAGCCGTACATCATCAAGCACAATGCTGAACCGTATATCACCAAGCACAATACTGAACCGTACATCACCAAGCCCAATGCTGAGCCGTACATCACCAAGCACAATGCCGAGCCGTACATCACCAAGCACAATGCTGAACCGTACATCACCAAGCCCAATGCTGAACCGTACATCACCAAGCCCAATGCTGAGCCGTACATCACCAAGCACAATGCCGAGCCGTACATCACCAAGCACAATGCTGAACCGTACATCACCAAGCCCAATGCTGAACCGTACATCACCAAGCCCAATGCTGAGCCGTACATCACCAAGCACAATGCTGAGCCATATATCACGAAGCACAAAGCTGAGCCGTACATCACCAAGCACAATGCGGAGCCATACATCACCAAGCACAATGCCGAGCCGTACATCACCAAGCACAATGCGGAGCCATACATTACCAAGCACAATGCCGAGCTGTACATCACCAAGCACAATGATGAGCCGTACATCACCAAGCACAATGCTGAGCCATACATTACCAAGCACAATGCCGAGCCGTACATCACCAAGCACAATGCTGAGCCGTACATCACCAAGCACAATGCTGAGCCGTACATCACCAAGCACAATGCTGAGCCGTACATCACCAAGCACAATGCTGAGCCGTACATCACCAGGCACAATGCTGAGCCGTACATCACCAAGCAAAATGCTGAGCCGTACATCACCAAGCACAATGCGGAGCCGTACATCACCAAGCACAATGCTGAGCCATACATCACCAAGCACAATGCTGAGCCGTACATCACCAAGCACAATGCCGAGCCATACATCACCAAGCACAATGCCGAGCCATACATCACCAAGCACAATGCCGAGCCGTACATCACCAAGCACAATTCTGAGCCGTACATCACCAAGCACAATGCCGAGCCATACATTACCAAGCACAATGCCGAGCCGTACATCACCAAGCACAATGCTGAGCCATACATCACCAAGCACAATGCTGAGCCATACATCACCAAGCACAATGCCGAGCCATACATCACCAAGCACAATGCTGAGCCATACATCACCAAGCACAATGCCGAGCCGTACATCACCAAGCACAATGCCGAGCCATACATCACCAAGCACAATGCTGACCCATACACCACCAAGCACAATGCTGAGCCTTACAACACCAAGCACAATGCTGAGCCGTACATCACCAAGCACAATGCTGAGCCATACATCACCAAGCACAATGCTGAGCCGTACGTCACCAAGCACAATGCTGAGCCGTACATCACCAAGGACAATGCTGAACCGTACATCACCAAGCCCAATGCTGAACCGTACATCACCAAGCCCAATGCTGAGCCGTACATCACCAAGCACAATGCCGAGCCGTACATCACCAAGCACAATGCTGAACCGTACATCACCAAGCCCAATGCTGAGCCGTACATCACCAAGCACAATGCTGAGCCATATATCACGAAGCACAAAGCTGAGCCGTACATCACCAAGCACAATGCGGAGCCATACATCACCAAGCACAATGCCGAGCCGTACATTACCAAGCACAATGCCGAGCCGTACATCACCAAGCACAATGCCGAGCCGTACATCACCAAGCACAATGCGGAGCCATACATCACCAAGCACAATGCCGAGCTATACATCACCAAGCACAATGCCGAGCCACACATCACCAAGCACAATGCTGAGCATCGGATAGAGCAATGACGGCATCAATTATGAACCATCCCTGCAAGACTGATACACTAAGAAACACAATCCAATATGGACTATCAGCCGACGGAAGACGGATTGTTAAGCGCTTGAAGGTAGATTCACAAAAGCAGAGTCTTGCATTGTGGGATAGATAGAGGGATAGATAGAGGGATAGAGAGATAGAGAGATAGAGAGATAGAGGGATAGATAGATAGATAGATAGATAGAGGGATAGATAGAGGGATAGATAGATAGATAGATAGATAGATAGATAGATAGAGGGATAGATAGATAGAGGGATAGATAGAGGGATAGATAGATAGATAGATAGATAGATAGATAGATAGATAGATAGATAGATAGATAGATAGATAGATAGATAGATAGATAGAGGGATAGAGGGATAGATAGAGACATAGATAGAGACATAGATAGAGACATAGATAGAGACATAGATAGATAGATAGATAGATAGATAGATAGAGGGATAGAGGGATAGACAGAGACATAGATAGAGACATAGATAGAGACATAGATAGCTAGATAGATAGATAGATAGATAGATAGAGGGATAGAGGGATAGATAGAGACATAGATAGAGACATAGATAGACATAGATAGAGACATAGATAGAGACATAGATAGATAGATAGATAGAGGGATAGAGGGATAGATAGAGACATAGATAGAGACATAGATAGAGACATAGATAGAGACATAGATAGATAGATAGATAGATAGATAGATAGATGATAGATAGATAGATAGATAGAGGGATAGAGGGATAGATAGAGACATAGATAGAGACATAGATAGATAGATAGATAGATAGAGGGATAGAGGGATAGAGACATAGATAGAGACATAGATAGAGACATAGATAGAGACATAGATAGATAGATAGATGGAGTAAATACTCGAAATTTGCCATTGACTCAGTCCTAATTCTGCTTTAATGAATGTATAGTAAGAGAAACAGAACTACATAGAAAGCAAAGAGAAAATCGGAAAAATTAAGTAGAATATTTAATAATCGGTAATTACTTGCATCCGCACATTATCACATTTTACACACTCCAGCAATTATCTCTGCAGTATGTACCATTATGCTCGCACCTCCAGAACACTAATGCACGTCTGGATGAGACAGTGCCGTCCGGCGGAGGATTGTCCCCCAGTGTCTGCAGTCAGGAGGCAGAGCGACTGTGACTACTGAATGCTGCTGGGAAATAGAGGAGTCCAAGACATTCTGCACCGGAGCAGTCACCGGCATTCATGGGCAAATGGGTAATGGGTGTATGAAGTATGGGTGATGTACAGTGTCAGTGCGCAGATTGTATAACAGGGTAAATTTGGTGTTCTCTAAATAACTTCACACAGCCATTAAAGTCTAAACCACTGGCAACAAAAGTGAGTACACCCCTAAGTGAAAATGGCCAAATTGTGCCCAATTAGACATTTTCCCTCCCCGGTGTCATGTGACTCATTAGTGTTACAAGGTCTCCGGTATGAATGGGGGGCAGGGGTGTTACATTTGGTGTTATCTCTCACACACTCTCTCATACTGGTCACTGGAAGCTAAACATGGCTCCTCATGGCAAAGAATTCTCGGAGGGTGTGAAAAAAAAGAATTGTTTCTCTACACAAGGATGACTGAGCCTATAAGAATATTGTCTCCACTCTGACACTGAGCTGCAGCACGGTGGCCAAGACCATACAGCGGTATAACAAGACAGGATCCACTCAGATCAGGCCTCACCATGGCTGACCACAGAAGCTGAGTGCACGTGCTCAGCGTTATATCCAGAGGTCGTCTTTTCAGAGTAGACATAAGTGCTGCCAGCATTGCTGCAGAGGTTATAGGACTGGGATGTCCGCCTGTCAGTGCTCAGACCAATCACTACACTCTGCAGACTTTACAGGGGTGGGGGGTCCACCTGTCACTGCTCAGACCATACGCCGCACAATGCAGAGGTTACAGGGGTGGGGGGTCCACCTGTCAGTGCTGATACCATATGCCGCACAGTGCAGAGGTTACAGGGGTGGGGGGTCCACCTGTCAGTGCTCAGACCATATACCGCACAGTGCAGAGGTTACAGGGGTGGGGGGTCCACCTGTCAGTGCTCAGACCATACGCCGCACAGTGCAGAGGTTACAGGGGTGGGGGGGTCCACCTGTTAGTGCTCAGACCATATACCGCACAGTGCAGAGGTTACAGGGGTGGGGGGGTCCACCTGTCAGTGCTCAGACCATACGCCGCACAGTGCAGAGGTTACAGGGGTGGGGGGGTCCACCTGTTAGTGCTCAGACCATATACCGCACAGTGCAGAGGTTACAGGGGTGGGGGGTCCGCCTGTCAGTGCTCATACCATACGCCGCACAATGCAGAGGTTACAGGGGTGGGGGGTACGCCTGTCAGTGTTCAGACCATACACCACACACTGAAGAGGTTACAGGGTTGGGGGGTCCGCCTGTCAGTGCTCAGACCATATGCCACTAACTGCAGAGGCTATAGGGGTGGGGTGTATGCCTGTCAGTGCTCAGACTATACACCGCACACTGCATCACATTGCACTGCATGGCTATCATTCCAGAATGAAGCCTATTTTAAAGAGATACATAAAAAAGGCTGCAAACAGTTTGTTGAAAGCAAGCAGACTAAAGGCATGGATTACTGGAAGCATCCTGTGGTCTCACAAGACCAAGATAAAGTTATTTGGTTCAGATTTTGTCAAGCATATGTGGTGATAACCAGGTGCGAAGGACAAAGACAATTGTGTCCCGCCTACAATCAGGCATGGTGGTGGAGGGTCATGGTTTGGGGCTACATTAGCGCTGCCGGCTGTGGGGGCTACAGTCATTCAGGGGACATGAATGCCAACATGTCCTGTGACATACTGCAGCAGAGCACGATCCCCTCCCTTCATATTCCAACATGATAACAACCCCAAACACTGCCAAGACCACCACTGAATTGCTAATCGTCTCCAAACCTAATCTCTATGGAGCATCTGTGGGGCCTCCTCAAACAGAAGGTGGAGGAGCGCAAGGTCTGTAACATCCACCAGCTCCGGGATGACCTCATGGAGGATGAAGAGGTGAAGAGGATCCAGCGGCTCCTATGAACCTCTAGCTACCTCCAAACCCAAGAGAGTTAAGGCGGTGCTGAAAAATAATGGAGTCCACACAAAATATTCCCACTAAGGGCATCATCAAAGGTGCACATAGGCTATTAAGTCTTCTGTCTAGGGGTAAAACGTGGACACACTTATATGGGAACTTGCACAGGGCATTAATATTTTCTAAGAGGCAATGTTACTATCTACAGCTCACGAGTGAAGCATTTCACTATGTAAGGGGCACAGGGGTGCATTATTATGTGGGGCAGTAAGAGGAGCCCTGTTCTGTGCCCCACAGCAGGTGCAGTAATAGGGGCACATACAGCAGCAGCGGCTCAGTATTGGGGTATCAGGAGGATGAGGAGTTTGTGCAGGTCGGGAATAGATGGGGTCGGGGCTGGAAATGTGAGAAGCCAGATGTGTCCATGTTGTAACCTCTGCAGATGAGTTGTGGCTGGAGAAGTCGTCATGTCGGTCTGGACCAGAAGGAAAAGATGGGAAAAGTGACCGACTGCATCAGAAAAAACATCAGCAGCAAATCACTATCTATAACTGTGCTGTACTGCAGGACTCAGGGCTGCCACTAGGAATTTCAGGGCCCCATACTGGCAAACAATCGGGGCCCCCTTGAGGCTCCGCCCTAGCTCCGCCTCCACCATGGCTCCGCCCCAGCTCCAGCTCCGCCCCAGCTCCGCCTCCACCCCAGCTCCAGCTCCGCCCCAGCTCCAGCTCCGCCTCCACCCCTCGAATCTTCCACAGTCCCACCGCCACTCTTGGAAAACTTCACTTCTGCACTACAGCCGCACCAATCACACATTAACCCTTTACACTGAACACCGTATCACACACGCAGCCATCAGATTTTGTTTTGGCCAAAAGATTTTTTTAAGCCTCCACGACTAGGTAGACTCTTTTGGCCGGGCTCTACTCTACTCTAACTTTTTTTTTTCTTTTTAAATCTACTTCTTTGGTATATATTCATTTTTGCTATGTCTATTTTTTTTCTTTAAGGGAATGTGTCACAGTTTTTAAACTAATTGAAACCAAATTGTGATAATGCTGACTTGTGGATTTAGACCTGACAACCCCTTCAAAGGGAATCTGTCACCAGGTTTTTAACACCTTACCTGAGCGCAGCATAACATAGGGGAAGAGATCCTGATTCCAGCGATTGTCACTTATTGGGCTGCTTAGTGTAGCTTTGATAACATCACTGGTTAATCAGCAGGAGATCATCATTACAGGACTACTTGTCATGCTGCAGGTAGTCCAGCATATTCATGAGCTCTGTATAACTGCTAAATCCTCATCAGAGAAAACATGGATTTTATCACAATGAAAGCAAACAGCCCAGTAAGTGACACATTGCTGGAATCAGGGTCTCTGTTTCTACTTTATGCTGCTCTCAGATGGGGGAGCAAAAACCTGCTGACAGATTCCCTTTAAGGCTCTTTCAGCAGATAGAATCATAGATAGACGGCTAGATAGATAGATGATAGATATGTGGCGCCCCTGTGGCCTCAGTCACCACATGGTACTGCACCTCACTTAAGGTGCAGTACTCATACTGGATCCAGAGGAGGTCGGTACCAGTTCCACAACACAAACTCATACACAACCAGGTTGCCCTCCCCATTGGGGACCAGGCTAGGGTCGGGTCTTAAAGTAGTCACCAAACATGGGAGGCGGCCACCCACTAGTGACAGGGAACCGGGGGAGGAGCAGCCACCGGGGGGAGTTAGGAGCTTACACAACAGTTAGAGTGTTCTCCAGCAGGAGAGAACAGGAGTGGGACCGGTGCGGTTCAGGGTGCAGAGCCTTAGGGTGGAACAGACTTCACCTTGTATCACCAGAATCTGCAGGACAGGGGGATTGCAGGTCCCTCTGACCACCACGAGATCCCGGAGCACAGTGCCACATAGGGTCCGGAGTCGTGATTACAGTCAAGCCCCACAGCGGCCCCGCGTCACCTACACACGGGACAGGAGCTAACACTACACAAACCGGGGTCCCCAAACAGCATCAGGCCACGGGGATCCATCTGTAAAGGCGCAAGAAGGAAGGGCCCATCGACCACCGGACCGGTTCTAACCTCCAACGGATCCGGGATCAGCTGGGGCCCATCACGGCTGGAACCACAGCAGCTGATTCAGCCTTTTGATTGCCGTCGCCTCGCGCTTCGGCAGCAACGGCCACTACTCTCCTCATCATCCTCCCCGGCGCCCCGCTCCACCTGTGGGGAGCAGAACCATCCGTGCTGCAACACCATCCGCCCCGGAGGACAGCGACAGCAGCGGCGGCTAATCCCTGGCCACGTACCACAGGTGGCGTCACAAGACTATCATCCTCATCATTCCCCACCATCATCCAAATCCCCTTCTATTGTACACCTCGAGGCCACGAAGCCGGGCAGGGCCACCTGTGACATCCCCCTGACCCGACAGCACCGGCCCGGCAACAAGTAACATTTAACCCCTGCCCTGTGGGTGCTACAGATAGATGAGAGAGAGAGGGACAGAGGGACGGATAGACGGTGGGACGGTCTCACAGCAGGTGGGGGTGGGACGGTCTCACAGCAGGTGGGGGTGGGACGGTCTCACAGTAGGTGGGGGTGGGACGGTCTCACAGCAGGTGGGGGTGGGACGGTCTCACAGCAGGTGGGGGTGGGACGGTCTCACAGCAGGTGGGGGTGGGACGGTCTCACAGCAGGTGGGGGTGGGACGGTCTCACAGCAGGTGGGGGTGGGACGGTCTCACAGCAGGTGGGGGTGGGACAGTCCACAGCAGGTGGGGGTGGGACGGTCCACAGCAGGTGGGGGTGGGTCACAGCAGGTGGGGGTGGGTCACAGCAGGTGGGGGGGGTCACAGCAGGTGGGGGAGGGGTTCACAGCAGGTGGGAGGGGGTCACAGCAGGTGGGAGGGGGTCACAGCAGGTGGGTGGGGGTCACAGCAGGTGGGAGGGGGTCACAGCAGGTCGGAGGGGGTCACAGCAGTTGGGGATGGGGTCACAGCAGGTGGGGATGGGGTCACAGCAGGTGGGGATGGGGTCACAGCAGGTGGGGATGGGGTCACAGAAGGTGGAGAGATCACAGCAGATGGAGGAAGGTGAGAGGTGGAGAGGGGGCAGCAGATGAGGGAGGGGGCAGCGGCTGATGGGAGAGGCGATGGCAGATGGAGAGGACGCAGCAGATGGGTTCAGTGCTGCTGGATCAGGGGCAGTGACTGCTGCAGCTGAAGGGTGGGGGCTGGGGCAATGGCGGCGGCTGAAAGGAGACAGTGTCTGTAACTAACTGATCACTCTTCTCACCTTCCACGAACGCTGGAGTGAAGCTGAGGGGAGTGGTCACCGGCCCCAGATCCACAGTGATTGGAGAGATTGGTCACAAGGCCAATCTCTCCAATCAGAGCTGGGGGCGGGTGCAGCAGAGGTCACCCAGCTCCAGCCAATGATCGGTGCTACAGCTGCACTGATCAGGGCTGGATTTTAATGTTACAGCCATTTTCAATGGTTGGAACATTACAGTGGCTGTGATTGGCTGAGCGGTGTTCGTCAGCCAATCACAGCCTCCTTAGGTCCGGGGAGGAGACACCACCCTCCTGAGGTCAGGCAGAGGCCCCTCCTCCCCGAATCTAAGGTATCTGCAGCGATCGCAGCCTCCGGGGCCACGATCTCACCGTGACGTACTGGGTACGTCATGGGTCCTTAAGTACCAGGGAGCTATGACGTACCCAGTACGTTTTCAGGCTCTAGGGGCCGCTCCCGCTTGGGGCCCCTGTGCGACTGCAGGTGCTGTCTGTGCAACGTCTCCACCCCCTGCCCATGGGGCCTGGGGAGCAGAGAAATAAAAGGGGAGGGGCCCGGGCTGTCAGCTTGTCCAGGCCCCGCCTCCTGCTCACTGCACGACCAGCCCGCCCTGCGCAGTGTACTGTTAACGCCCCCTGCGCTGGGGCTCGGGGAGCAGAGGAATGAAAGGGGAGGGGCCTGTCAGCGTGTCCGGGCCCCGCCTCCTGCCTCCTGCTCACCGGGCCCGCTACAGGAGTTCCACTAGTAATGTCCTGATGGCGGCCCTGGCAGGACTAGTGTGGCGCCCTGCACTAGCCAGGTAGCCACAGACAAAACACACCCCCACCCCCGGACAGTTACATTAGTCAGACAAAAACCCTTGTTGCCTCCCTCCAGGGTCTGATGTCCACACTAGGTGGGGCGGAGCCAGGCGGTTGGCCCCGCCCACCTAGGGGTTAACAGGCCTGGAGGTGGGAAAAGCAGACGGTTAGAGTTTGGAGGTGAAAGTGAGAGGTCACGTACTGCGTGTGTGTGGGTAGGAGTCCAGGCACTGACAGCAAGGTTGGCAGACGGTGGTGGCCGTCTGCAGGAGTTGGTGGAACTCCCCAGAGCCGTAAGGACCGGGGCTGGGCGGTGGCCCTCCGGTACCGGACTGGGGAACGGAGTGAAGCTAAGCACACCCAGGCAGGGCCATCGGACCCCGACCAGGCTTGGAGCCGCCGTCAATAGTCAAATCCGAATGTGACAGGAACCCCAGGGGTTTCCTAATGACCAAGTCCCGATTGAAGGCAACCGTCCACACCGTGAGGATATACAGCCACCGCCACCGGCTAGAAATCCAAGGGCCAGCACCTGCGGGCAAAAGGGGCTCCTCCGGTATCTATACACCGGGGAGCGGACTACCTTTGGGGATCCATAGTAGTCAAACAAGAACATCAAGGTGCAGGGAGAGACAGCCACCATCACCTGTCCGGGGAGGGACACTGCAGCCGGCTGCGGGACCCGTCCATCCAGCCGTTTGGTTTACCGGAGACGTTGTGCATCTATTGCTGAGTGAGTACACCCGTGCCATCCGGCACCGCGCTGCGCTGTCCCTGCACCTCACCAACCCTGCCTCCCCGTCACACCACCGGGCCCCGGGACCACCAACCCCTACCCACGGAGGGAGAAAACAACATCCCAGCTGCTCCCTACCATCGCTCCCGGGATCCCCGTCACCAGCAGCGGTGGTGCCCAACTTCACCACAACCCATGGGTGGCATCACGGGCTAAATCCCCCAAACAAACCACCCCCCCTTTTCACTCATGGGCGAGGAGCGCCGCTTGAGTCCCTGGATCCGGCCCACCGCTCGAGCCACCGAACAGCAGCTGCAGCGCCGGACCCAAGCGTTAGCGAGCGCAGCGCCCCGCCGCCCGCAACACTAGTATCTACCAATATATGGTCACCATATGGCGGTAATATCAATGTTAGCCTTTGCATAGAGATTCATTTCCAGAAACACCGTGGTCATCTGCTGAGGTTCCCCTATACCTACGATCAGAGTGTGCCCCTGTAATTGCTACCAAGCTGACCTGGTTAGGGGCCAACTCAGATGTTGATAGATAGACGGACATATAGATAAATAGATGGGTAGGTACTAGGGATGATCGAATACCTCAAATATTCGGCTTTGCGAATATTTTCTGAATACCTAGCCGCTATTAGACTATTCGATGCGCAATGTAAGTCTATGGGAAGCCCGAATAGTACTGAATAGTTGTTATTCTGGTTTCCCATAGACTTACATTGAGCATCGAATAGTCGAATAGCGGCGAGGTATTCGGAAAATATTTGCGAAGCCGAATAATCGAAGTATTCGATGATCCCCAGTAGGTACCTTTTAATGTACTTTAAACTTGGCACGGTCACCAGCAGTGTGAGGTTCTTTGAAGGTTTTGATTGTTCATTGCACATTTATTGGATTAGTTGTTGGCAATATATCCATATGTTAATGGAGTCTACACATAGACATGAAGAGGCTGCAGTATACAAGTGCTGGCTCCCTGATCCCAGCTACATGTTCCCTTCTCTTTGCTCCCACCTCCATGCTTCCAGCTGCCTACTCATGGCTCCATGCTCCCTGCTCCAAGGTTCTTGCTCCCTACACCCAGCTCCATCATCCAAGCTTTGAGCTCCCTTTTTCTAGCTCCATTCTCCATTCTTGATGCTCTTTGCTTCATGCTTCCTACTCCATGCTCGCTGCTCAATGTTCCCAGCTCCATACTCTCAGCTCCCTGATCCAAACTTCCAGCTCCATCATCCCTGCTCCATGGTCCAAGCTCTGAGCTCCCTTTTTCTAGCTCCATTCTCCGTGCTCCATGATCCCACCTCCCTGCTCTATGCTCCCTGCTCACTGCTGCCAGCTCCATTCTCCGTGCTCCATGATCCCACCTCCATGCTCCCTGCTCCATGTCCCTGCTCCATGCTCCCTGCTCCCTACTCAATACTGCCAGCTCCATACTCCCTGCTTCCAACTTCATATGCTGACACCATCTGTAGCAATGTGTTTTTTCCCCAGCTTCAGCCCATAGTGGGACACAATCACAAGCCTTGACTGCAATGGAGCAAACCATTATTTACTGAGCATCTATCTGCTTCTTAAATGAAATCTGTGCTTATGGGAAGGCAGCAGTTGTAGTTTCCTAGGTGAATAATCAGCAGGCTTCTAATGCACAGAGCCGGCTGGTGATAGGACACAGTTGTGTGTGGTGGGCTTCTGTGTTGTGTGTGGTGGGCTGCTGTGTTGTGTGTGGTGGGCTGCTGTGTTGTGTGTGGTGGGTTGCTGTGCTGTGTGTGGTGGGTTGCTGTGCTGTGTGTGGTGGGTTGCTGTGCTGTGTGTGGTGGGTTGCTGTGCTGTGTGTGGTGGGTTGCTGTGTGTGGTGGGTTGCTGTGTGTGGTGGGTTGCTGTGCTGTGTGTGGTGGGTTGCTGTGTGTGGTGGGTTGCTGTGCTGTGTGTGGTGGGTTGCTGTACTGTGTGTGGTGGGTTGCTGTACTGTGTGTGGTGGGTTGCTGTGCTGTGTGTGGTGGGTTGCTGTGCTGTGTGTGGTGGGTTGCTGTGCTGTGTGTGGTGGGTTGCTGTGCTGTGTGTGGTGGTTTGGGTTGCTGTGCTGTGTGTGGTGGGTTGGGTTGCTGTGTGTGGTGTTGGGTTGCTGTGCTGTGTGTGTTGGGTTGCTGTGCTGTGTGTGGTGGGTTGCTGTGGTGTGTGTGGTGGGTTGCTGTGCTGTATGTGGTGGGTTGCTGTGCTGTGTGTGGTGGGTTGCTGTGCTGTGTGTGGTGGGTTGCTGTGCTGTGTGTGGTGGGTTGCTGTGCTGTGTGTGGTGGGTTGCTGTGTTGTGTGTGGTGGGTTGCTGTGCTGTGTGTGGTGGGTTGCTGTGCTGTGTGTGGTGGGTTGCTGTGCTGTGTGTGGTGGGTTGCTGTGTTGTGTGTGGTGTGTTGGGTTGCTGTGCTGTGTGTGGTGTGTTGGATTGCTGTGCTGTGTGTGGTGGGTTGCTGTGTGGTGGGTTGCTGTGCTGTGTGTGGTGGGTTGCTGTGCTGTGTGTGGTGGGTTGCTGTGCTGTGTGTGGTGGGTTGCTGTGCTGTGTGTGGTGGGTTGGGTTGCTGTGCTGTGTGTGGTGGGTTGGGTTGCTGTGTGTGGTGTGTTGGGTTGCTGTGCTGTGTGTGGTGGGTTGCTGTGGTGTGTGTGGTGGGTTGCTGTGCTGTATGTGGTGGGTTGCTGTGCTGTGTGTGGTGGGTTGCTGTGTTGTGTGTGGTGGGTTGGGTTGCTGTGCTGTGTGTGGTGGGTTGCTGTGCTGTGTGTGGTGGGTTGCTGTGCTGTATGTGGTGGGTTGCTGTGCTGTGTGTGGTGGGTTGGGTTGCTGTGCTGTGTGTGGTGGGTTGGGTTGCTGTGTTGTGTGTGTTGGGTTGCTGTGCTGTGTGTGTTGGGTTGCTGTGTAGTGTGTGGTGGGTTGGGTTGCTGTGCTATGTGTGGTGGGTTGGGTTGCTGTGTTGTGTGTGTTGGGTTGCTGTGCTGTGTGTGTTGGGTTGCTGTGTAGTGTGTGGTGGGTTGGGTTGCTGTGCTGTGTGTGGTGGGTTGGGTTGCTGTGCTGTGTGTGTTGGGTTGCTGTGCTGTGTGTGTTGGGTTGCTGTGCTGTGTGTGGTGGGTTGGGTTGCTGTGCTGTGTGTGTTGGGTTGATGTGCTGTGTGTGTTGGGTTGCTGTGCTGTGTGTTGGGTTGCTGTGCTGTGTGTGTTGGGTTGCTGTGCTGTGTGTGGTGGGTTGCTGTGCTGTGTGTGTTGGGTTGCTGTGCTGTGTGTGGTGGGTCGCTGTGTGTGTTGGGTTGCTGTGCTGTGTGTGTTGGGTTGTTGTGCTGTGTGTGGTGGGTTGCTGTGCTGTGTGTGGTGGGTTGCTGTGTAGTGTGGACATTGTCTCGTTACACTCTGGTCCCTTGGTGTATAATGTGTTGGCGGTGCAGCCCGGAGAGGCTATTCTGCTGCTGATGCTGCTGACACAATGAAATGCTCTTTAAGTAAATTAAATGGCCAAGATCTAAGCATGAATTCCAGAGCTGTGCAATCTCCTTAAGAGCCTGATGTGGACAGGGCTATGGTGGCCATAGCATGGACCATGTTGTATCATGTTACAGGACAGGTCAATGGGCAGGTGTAGAGATGGTGCATTGATGTAGGATTTATGTGTTTTCTTGGCTGTTTTTTGCCTCCCAGCAACAGAAAAAAACCTAGAAGAGTAGATGGGAAGCTTGAAGAGTGGAGTATAATAATGCCCTTCATCTTATTACACAAAGTACTGAGCAGGAAGGGGCCAAGGCTCTGACAAAGCACAGACTGAGAGGCT
The DNA here is from genome assembly GCF_048569485.1 of Anomaloglossus baeobatrachus. Taxonomy (NCBI): domain Eukaryota; kingdom Metazoa; phylum Chordata; class Amphibia; order Anura; family Aromobatidae; genus Anomaloglossus; species Anomaloglossus baeobatrachus. The sequence goes on from NC_134362.1 coordinate 22,912,951, forward strand.
GCTGCAGGCTTCTCATATAAAAAAAAGCACAGTATTAATTAATTCCTGGGCTTCCAATGAACTCTTTCATTGCCATCCTTAAGCTTTTCACCACGCACCATGTAATGAGCCACTACTGGCTATATGCACTCTCAGCTGGTAATGATACCTAGTACTTAAAGGATCTGTATTAGTCACTGGTAGGATGAAAGGAGATTTTACCTTAGGCAAGTTTTACTATCTGCAAAGTGCCTGACTGCTCCTCTCCTAACTAGGCTGGGTGCAATATGCTGGGATAAGAGAATTAACACCATTCCCCAATTTCCTAGTAGAAGGGAAAATAGCTGCTCTGTATATGAATAGGAACTGAAAAGAAAGGGCATTTATATGGGAAGAAGGGGACAATGTTGGTGCCAATGCCATTTAGAGGGGTATATAATAATTTAGAAATGCATGCAACATAATATTAATAATCCATATCTCCATGGAGAAAATTCTGCTTTAATTAGAGGTAAAGAAGACAATAAGCTGGGAATGTTAATTATTGTTACATATAAATATAAATAAATAAACAAATGTATCAAGTATTGCATAATCCCAGAGTTTAATCCTAACTGGGTGAAGAAAGCCAAGTCTACTAGATCTTCAGATTTAGTTCAGAGGTAAAGAAGACAATGAGCAAAATAAATCCAAATATTGTTACATATAAATATAAATAATGTATCAAATATTATACAATCCTATAGCTTAACCCTAACTGGGTGAAGAAAGCCAAGTCCACTAGATCTTCAGTTTAGATCAGAGGTAAAGAAGATAATAAACATGGAATGTTAAATATTGCTACATTTAAATATAAATAAATGAACAAATGTATCAAATATTGCACAATCCCAGAGTTTATCCCTATGTGAAGAAAGCCAAGTCCATTAGATCTTCGCTTTAGTTCAGAGGTAAAGAAGATAATGAGCATGGAATGTATATAAAAACATATATATATATATATATATATATATATATATATATATACATATACATATACATATATATATATATATATATATATATATATATATATATATATATATATATATATATATATATATATATATATAAACAAATGTATAAAATATTGCACAATCCAAGATTAACCCTAACTGGGTGAAGAAAGCCAAGTCCACTAGATCTTTGCTTTAGTTCAGGGGTAAAGAAGACAATGAACATGGAATGTTGAATATTGCTACATATAAATATAAATAAGCAATTGTATCAAATATTACACAATGCGAGAGCTGAACCCTAACTGGATGAAGAAAGCCAAGTCCAGCTTTAGTTCAGAGGTAAAGAAGAAAATGAGAAAAATGAATCCAAATATTGTTACATAGAAATGTAAATAAATAAACAAATGTATCAAACATTAGACAATCCAAGAGCTGAACCCTAACTGTGAGAAGGAAGCCAAGTCCACTAGATATTCAGTTTAGTTCAGAGGTAAAGAAGATAATGAACATGGAATGTTAAATATTGATACATATAAATATAAATAAATAAACAAATGTATCAAATATTGCACAATCCCAGAGCTGAACCCTAACTGGATGAAGAAAGCCAAGTCCACTAGATCTTCAGCTTGATAGAAGATGGTAACTGCAGAAAACATGCTTCCCATAGGAATAATACAAATGTAATGTGCTAAGAGAATACATGACTTACCCATTTGACAAGATATTGATCCTCCTTGTCTAAGGGAATGTGTTCTCTTCCATCACTCTGTATGTTTCTATCAGTTTTGTAAGTCACATGGAACAACCATAAAAAAAAAACTGATTTAAAGGATGGCAAGGATTTCCCTTTTATTTCATCCACTAATTGCAGGTTAAGGGTATAAGATTGGATTAAAAAAAAAAGGCCACTCCAGCAGGTTAATCACAGCAGCAGCAGCAGCAGCAGCAGCAGCATGGATGAGGGTGGTGAGGACAGGATCAATGCCTGGCTAACAGATTGGAGTTGCTTGTTCCTGCAGATGGCATGGCCACCTCCAGCATTGTATTTAAATCAGAACAAATCCAGGACTCTTTCCAAGCACCTGTATATCCCACATAGAATTTGTCCAAAAGAGATCAGTCTTGGAGGGGGTCACCAAGGAGGAGTCATACCTTGTGAGCAGGGATCCTCTGCTGCAACATCAAACCCCTCCATCAGCCCCAGTGCCTGCTGCCTCTGCCTGTGTCCTGATCACTGCATCTCCCCAGCTCCCAGCATCTCTACATACAGCTGGAAGGATGGAGAAAGGTGGAGGAATGGGGGGATCCAGTGGCTGGAGTCTTTAAGACGTTGCAGATTCTGTCTTCTGCTCCCAAATCTGAAGCTTCTCTGTTCACTGTGAATTCAGCAGCATTTCAGTCCCGGCAGCAGCTGTGGCATTGGCTTCAGCAGGGACAGAGAGGAGGTGCTAAATCATTTAGGAATCAGAGAAAGGGAGGCTGTGAGAGAGGTATGTGCTGTAGTCATTAGAGGTGCCACTCTCTGCCCATAGATTGCATCTGTAATGGATCCAACAGGAGCCAGAGAGGAGGAGAAGTGGTACCAGGAATACCAATGACACCCAGGAGGCTTTGTGCAATATTGTCATGCATGTGTGTGTGAACATTGACATAAGGCTTTATACTGCTAAGCAGTAGCATGCTGGATGTGTGGCATAATCATATGGGTGAGTGTCAGTGCTGCTCAAAAGGGGGGAATCCAAGCTCAGCACCATGGACAGCAGCCAGATCCTGCAGCCCTGTCATCTATGGAGAATGCTGCACAGTGACTGCATGAATGTATAGTGGGAGAGGAATGCATATCATTATCTTACTTATATCATTATACAGCATCATGACTGTCACCATCTTTGGAGTGTAAGACGAAATCAGAGAACCCGGAGGAAACCCATGAAAACAAGGGGAGAATATACAATTCCTTGTAGATGTTGCCCTTAGTGGGATTTCAACCCAAGACCCCAACCCTGCAACACCGCAGTGCTAACTACTGAGCCACCGTGCTGCCCCAGTGTAGGAGAAAACCGGAGAACCCGGAGGAAACCCATGAAAACAAGGGGAGAACATACAAACTCCTTGCAGTTGTTGTCCTTGGTGGGATTTCAACCCAAAACCCCAGCGCTGCAAGACTGCAGTGCTAACCACTGAGCCACCGTGCTGCCCCAGTGTAGGAGAAAACCGGAGAGCCCGGAGGAAATCCATGAAAACAAGGGGAGAACATACAAACTTCTTGCAGTTATTGTCCTTGGTGGGATTTCAACCCAAAACCCCAGCGCTGCAAGACTGCAGTGCTAACCACTGAGCCACCGTGCTGCCCCAGTGTAGGAGGAAACTAGAGAACCCGGAGGAAACCCATAAAAACAAGGGGAGAACATACCAACTCCTTACAGATGTTGTCCTTGGTGGGATTTCAACCCAAGACCCCAGCACTGCAAGACTGCAGTGCTAACCACTGAGCTTACCGTGCTGCCCCAGTTAGCTCATACTCTTCTTTTGTTAGCCATTGTGTAGCCAAAATGTGTATATACAGTTAGGTCCAGAAATATTTGGACAGTGACACAATTTTCGCGAGTTGGGCTCTGCATGCCACCACATTGGATTTGAAATGAAACCTCTACAACAGAATTCAAGTGCAGATTGTAACGTTTAATTTGAAGGTTTGAACAAAAATATCTGATAGAAATTGTAGGAATTGTACACATTTCTTTACAAACACTCCACATTTTAGGAGGTCAAAAGTAATTGGACAAATATACCAAACCCAAAGAAAATATTTTTATTTTCAATATTTTGTTGCGAATCCTTTGGAGGCAATCACTGCCTTAAGTCTGGAACCCATGGACATCACCGAACGCTGGGTTTCCTCCTTCTTAATGCTTTGCCAGGCCTTTACAGCCGCAGCCTTCAGGTCTTGCTTGTTTGTGGGTCTTTCCGTCTTAAGTCTGGATTTGAGCAAGTGAAATGCATGCTCAATTGGGTTAAGATCTGGTGATTGACTTGGCCATTGCAGAATGTTCCACTTTTTTGCACGCATGAACTCCTGGGTAGCTTTGGCTGTGTGCTTGGGGTCATTGTCCATCTGTACTATGAAGCGCTGTCCGATCAACTTTGCGGCATTTGGCTGAATCTGGGCTGAAAGTATATCCCGGTATACTTCACAATTCATCCGGCTACTCTTGTCTGCTGTTATGTCATCAATAAACACAAGTGACCCAGTGCCATTGAAAGCCATGCATGCCCATGCCATCACGTTGCCTCCACCATGTTTTACAGAGGATGTGGTGTGCCTTGGATCATGTGCCGTTCCCTTTCTTCTCCAAACTTTTTTCTTCCCATCATTCTGGTACAGGTTGATCTTGGTCTCATCTGTCCATAGAATACTTTTCCAGAACTGAGCTGGCTTCATGAGGTGTTTTTCAGCAAATTTAACTCTGGCCTGTCTATTTTTGGAATTGATGAATGGTTTGCATCTAGATGTGAACCCTTTGTATTTACTTTCATGGAGTCTTCTCTTTACTGTTGACTTAGAGACAGATACACCTACTTCACTGAGAGTGTTCTGGACTTCAGTTGATGTTGTGAACGGGTTCTTCTTCACCAAAGAAAGTATGCGGCGATCATCCACCACTGTTGTCATCCGTGGACGCCCAGGCCTTTTTGAGTTCCCAAGCTCACCAGTCAATTCCTTTTTTCTCAGAATGTACCCGACTGTTGATTTTGCTACTCCAAGCATGTCTGCTATCTCTCTGATGGATTTTTTTCTTTTTTTCAGCCTCAGGATGTTCTGCTTCACCTCAATTGAGAGTTCCTTAGACCGCATGTTGTCTGGTCACAGCAACAACTTCCAAATGCAAAACCACACACCTGTAATCAACCCCAGACCTTTTAACTACTTCATTGATTACAGGTTAGCGAGGGAGACGCCTTCAGAGTTAATTGCAGCCCTTAGAGTCCCTTGTCCAATTACTTTTGGTCCCTTGAAAAAGAGGAGGCTATGCATTACAGAGCTATGATTCCTAAATCCTTTCTCCGATTTGGATGTGAAAACTCTCATATTGCAGCTGGGAGTGTGCACTTTCAGCCCATATTATATATATATAATTGTATTTCTGAACATGTTTTTGTAAACAGCTAAAATAACAAAACTTGTGTCACTGTCCAAATATTTCTGGCCCTGACTGTAGATTTTACAAAAATAAATAAAACACTATAGAATATACTTGTTTTACTTGCTTATATAGCAACATCATATTACATAGCGATGTACAGACTTTTATGCAACACATATACACTGTATATATATATATATATATATATATATATATACACACACACACACACAGTACAGACCAAAAGTTTGGACACACCTTCACTTTCAAACAGTTTTCTTCATTTTCATGACTCTGAAAATTGTAGATTCACATTGAAGGCATCAAAACTATGAATTAACACATGTGGAATGAAATACTTAACAAAAAAGTGTGAAACAACTGAAAATATGTCTTATATTCTAGGTTCTTCACAGTAGCCGCCTTTTGCTTTAATTACTGCTTTGCACACTCTTGGCATTATCTTGATGAGCTTCAAGAGGTAGTCTCCGCACTTTCCTGTCCCCCTCCTCCGGTGGGGACATCGGTACTCTCACCTTTCCGGTTGCTCAGCAGTGGCTGATTCATCCCCGATCCCTGCTGCCTCCTCACGGGGCTTGCGCACACCCCATAGGAGCATTTTTAAAGCATTTTGCACTGTCAGTCATTTTTATTTTGAGCTCAGCAGCAAATTGCATGCCTCACTACTTTCCTCGTTTATCGAGTTACTGGACTTAGAATTTAGTTGCCTATTGGACTAAGAAGTTACCGGCAAGTAGTTGTTAACTCCCTGCCTGTTCTGCCCGGCAAAGATCTCTCCTGTCTCAGGCGGTGACTCTTCTGCTTCCGTTGACTTTACGTCTAGAAAGTGGCGCCATTTCTTCTTGTCTGCTGTGTTGATGGGACATTACTGGAAGAAGGAGAGTCGGCAGCAGGATTGGGCCGACCGTGACAGTTCCGAACCAAGACAAATTGTCAAAGGGCAGAAAAGGCAAGTAGTTAGTAACAACTACCAGCCTATACGTTCTTCACCCAACAGGACTAAAAGACCTGCCCTATATAACCAATTTAAGGCATATATATGACTTGACGATTTTTTTCTTTTAATGTGGTACAAAAGTAGCAAACTCATTCCAGTACGTGTGTGCATGGGGGTGCGGGGGAGTCACTTTTCTAGAAGAAACATATGCTGTCTTAAGATGCAGCAAATTTATCAAATGTAGCGCCCCTGAATACATCAGGGTGCTACAGGGAACTGCATCCCTACCCAGGATGCTGGGCCTAAACCCCCCCCCTTCATGGTTCCAGGTACCCAGGAAACCGGTGTCACTCCCATCTGCACCACAAAAACCAATAACCTCACATCAGTCACTGCCAGACACACCAGGGGGGTTGGACTAGCTGGAAAATGGGCCAACCACTTGGTAACTGAGCAGACTGAAAGGGTAGGGTGGAGAAGTGAGCTCCAGAGAGTGAGGAGCTGGTAGAGTGAGCTCCTGGGGAGCTAAGGAGAACTGATTGGATCGGAAGCAGTGATCCGGGTCCAGAGGAGTCGGGGACCGGTTGCAGGGACGCTGGACAGGAGTGTGACAGACATAGTCTTGGAGGGACTGTCGGCACCAGAAAGGTCCAACCAACAGAACTGACCGGTACTGAGCACGACGGCGTACAGGACCCCAGGTCAGGAGTCGATTCAACGTCCTGACAATTCACCTGAAAGGGAGAGGGTCTTCAAGGACTTCCCTAATTCTCAGACTGAGGGCATCAGTACAACGAGGGGGACAGGGTTTTTCCAGATACAGCAGCACACTAAGGTCCCAATTGCCAGCCCTTAGGAGCACGGCTACACTACACATAGTGAGCAGGGCCCCCAACAGCTTCAAGCCACAGGGACCACCAACAGATAACAAATTGTGCATGGAGGCAGGCTAAGTGACACCGGTGGGACCTGGTACTTGGACGGGCTCCCGGCAGCGGCAGCTGTACTCAGAGACTTTGGTTTAACTGCAGAGTGTGTGTCTTCTTTCACCACCTCATCCGACACCACAACTACCCGCAGTGAGTACCCTGGTCCCTGCACCCTGTCCTCTCAAATCTACTAAAGCCCGGAGCCCGGGGCCTGCCCTACCTGCAGAGGGACTGACACCTTGCTGCTTCACACCATCTGCCCCGATCCTCTCTCCAGCAGCGGCAGTACTCCCATTACCACACCCCGCAGGTGGCGTCACAAACTTTTCCCCTGTAAATAATCCCTTTTACGGATCAGAGTGTCCACCAAGCTGGGTCCGGACCCCTCGAGCCACAACGATCCCGGATCCGAGCAGCCCGACTAACACCGGGTCAGCACACAAACATTGTGAGACTGATAAATTTGATGCAAATATTGACAACGCAGACACAAGCAAAACTAATGCAAAGAATGCAGATAAATTACCCCCATATAGTCTAGTAGATTCACAACCTGAGTGCCACAAAAGCAAGGGAAAATGGTGCAGGTTATTAAAGGGAATCTGTCACCACATTGACCTTTTTAAACTGTTAATATGAACATACAGGGTATAGAATGCTAAAAAAATCCGTATCTTTATGACTCCTATCAGATGCCTTGTTATGGAAAAATCGTCTTTTATTACTTTATGTAAATGAGCTCTTCCAGGCTATGGGGTGGATGCTGCCTGGAAGATAACTCCGCCTCCAGAGATTATTTTAAATAAAAGGGGCTTTACCGGTGTAATGTATGATGGCCGCTCTCTGCTCTCACTACAGAGTTGTGTATGATTATAACGGACACTTCTGCAGGCTCCTCTCCGCTTTAGCTTCCAGCTTGCAGGCAGACAGGGCTGCAACATTGTTGCAATGAAGCAGAGCTCAGGGAGCTGCAACAAATGTGTTTGATAGAAGACAAATTTCATTTCTCCTGTTCTGTGTCAGTTACTTGTCTCACATGGGTAACGCCCCTTTTATTTAAAATAATATCTGGAGGCAGAGTTATCTTCCAGGCAGCATCCGCCCCATAGCCTGGAAGAGCTCATTTACATAAAGTGATAAAAGATGATAAATTTGGAGCAGTTGTTGTGGATATGACCACTTTTTTTGAGCGTTTTAAGAAATGCGCTATTTAACTTCTAGAAGTATCTTGCAAATGTCTGCGGTTGGTACTAAATGGGTGCATTCTGGCCACTCTATTAATCTGCAAGGTAATAGGAAGTGGTGACATCTCATTCATTAGGCTACTTTCACACATCCGGATTTTTGCTCTGCGGCACAATACAGCGTTCTGCAGAAAAACCGCAACCGGCTTTTGTAACGCCGGTTGCGGTTTTTTTTTTGCATAGACTTACATTAGTCCTGTATTGTGCCGCATGGGCTTGCGTTCGGTCCGGTTTTTGCCGCATGCGGCAGATTTAGCCGATGCCGCGGCCGGATCGAACGTTCCCTGCAACGTGTTTTGCTCTGGCAAAAAACACCGCATCGCGCCGCATCCGGCCGCTGCGGCGCATTTTTCAATGCATGCCTATGGAGGCCGGATGCGGCGCGATGCGGAAAAAACTGCATCCGCTCGCCGCATGCGTTTTTTTCCACTGCGCATGCTCAGTAGCATGCCACAACCGGAAAAAACCGGACGGGCCGCATGTAAAAACTTTATGCAAAGGATGCGGTGTTTTCGCCGCATCCGTTGCATAGGTTTCACAGCCGGATTGAGCCGCAGTGCTCAAACCGGATGTGTGAAAGTAGCCTTAGTCACTTGAATACTAAGACCTGGGATTGACTGCAGCGGACAAGGACTGGAATGCGACATCATCTAAGGCTGATTCGATGACTGACCATTGTTGTCACCTGACCTTATGATCAATATTTTTTGTTGGACAACTTTTGAAGCAATGGTGGTCAGGCTGGATACCTTATTCCCCCAGCACTCTGCCATCTTCTAACACTATATATAGTTATGGATTACCATTTATGTTGCACTTTGATTTACAAAAGTTTTCCATTTCCTGTCTGTGCATAGAAGATTGCAGCAGCCTTGAAGAATATGATGCATGCTCCGGTGCTGGTAGTACTTCAGTATAATTAAATTAATGATTTTATGGCATACTGACTGCAGAATTGGTTTGAATTTTGGGCTAAGATGTAGAGTAGATAAATGTTTTTCATTGTAAAGCTTTTGCTTATATTGGACTGTTGTAGAGGAAATGTGCTAAAGAGAACCTGTCAGAAGTAAAGACATGGGTGTAAAGGTGCTGTAATACTAATTCAATTGATACCTTCGATGAAATCTGCTTTGTGGTTCTTCTTTAATCACCATTTGAAGTTTTCTGCTAATTACATTTTGGGGCACAGGGGTTAGACTGTACATCGAGTCTTCTCCTCCCTGTCTGTGATTCCCTGGTTCCTCCGCATGCCTCCAGTCTATGGATAACATCTCATTGCTGAGAATTCAAACAAAGGAGGCAGATTATTCACAGTCCAGAGGCAGTGGAAGAGCTGGGGAATCATAGACCAGAGGCTGCAGAGGAGCCGGGGAATCACAAATCCTGAGACAGGTTGTGGGGCCAGGGAATCACAGATCGGAGGCAGGCAGAGAGGCTGGGGAATCACAGACTGGTGGCAGCAGAGGAGGCGGGGAACTACAGACTGGAGACCGCAAAGGAGTCAGGGAATCACAAACCGTAGGCAGCAAAGGAGCTAGCGACTCACAGACTGGAGGCAGCAGAAGAGTTGGAAAATCACAGACCGGAGGCAGCAGAGGAGCTGGGAAATCACAAACCGGAGGCAGTGGAGTAGCTGGGGAATCACAGACCGGAGGCAGCAGAGGAGCTGGGGAATCACAGACCGGAGGCAGCGGAGGAGCTGGGGAATCACAGACCGGAGGCAGCAGAAGAACCAGGGAATCACAGGCCGGAGGCAGAAGAGGAGCTGGGGAATGACAGACCGGAGGCAACAAAAGAGTCAGGGAATCACAGACCAGAGGCAGCGGAGGAGCTGGGGAATCACAAACCAGAGGCAGTGAAGTAGCTTGGGAATCACAGACCGAAGGCAGCAGAAGAGCCAGGGAATCACAGAGCGAAGGCAGCAGAGGAGCTGGGTAATCACAAACCAGAGGTTGTGGAGGAGCTGGGGAATCACAGACCAGAGGCAGCAAAGGAGCTGGGGAATCACAAACCAGAGGTTGTGGAGGAGCTGGGGAATCACAGACCAGAGGCAGCAAAGGAGCCAGGAAAGGACAAAACCCAAGGCAGGCATTGTGGCCAGGGAATCACAGACCAGAGACAGGCAGGGAAGCTGGGGAAACACACACTAAAAGCAGTGGAGGAGCCGGAATATCACAGACGGGGAAGAGAAGACCCAGTGTACAGTCCATCCTCTGTGCACTGAAATGTAGTTAGTTAGCAGAAAACTTCATACAGTGATTAAAGAAAAAACACAAAGCATATTTCTTCCCAAAAAGTATCTTATAATCTGTATTACAGCACCATTACAGCCATGCCTTTATATTACAAAATCATGCTGACAGGTTCTCTTTAAATCACTGAAAATTCCTGCTGACCCCTTTAACATCTTATGTTTTAAACTCTTTTAAAAGATTAATGATTTTATAGTCACTTTTTGAACTTTTTATTTTCACATTTCAGCACCCTAATAATTACTACCGTAGTAGATCGGTGATCCTGAGACTCCCACCAATAGATCACACAGCCCAAAGCCGATCTCTTGAATGCGCACTAATCGAAACAAATCAAATGTTTAGCTGTTGTTTAAAAATAATCTACCTTATTGATTTGCTTTTCAGAGAACGTTAATAAGCTAGATGACATTCAATTAAAGGATGCGACTACCTTTCATAAATTAATATATCCAGTATATTTAAAAAAAAAAAATACAATAATACTACAACAATCTAGAACATATAATATCACTCTTAGAATTAGCCTTACTTTACACCATTTGGGTTTACAGCTCATGTGCAGAGTAACGTTGTACACACTATAAACTCAAATGATGTTCTTTCCACTTCCGATTTATGGCCCCAACAGAGCTAAAAATTCTTCTCTAACTAAAGACATCAGTAAGTTTTGCAACAATAAGGTTGCAAAGTTTTAGAGACAGCTCACTGGTTTTACCCATCATAAGATGTTTCTTGTGTGGCATCTTGATAATGTCATGGCTCGATTTGGGGATTCATCTGGTGACCTCTTGCTCCATTGTTGGTTCCACTGTCCTTTTCCTCTTGATCCTAATGCTGATGATTATATTTAACCTTGCTTTATCACCTGTCCTTGTTGCTGGGATTTCCAACTATTAATTTTATGGGCTTATCTTTGAAGTAAACAACAGTTGAGTGTCTGCTGTAATTTTTTCTTTCACCTTGTTTGAACTTGTTTCACTTTACCCAATAATGGGTATCTATTTGTTCCTGCACACCTTCCTCTTTCGTTGTAGACCTTCCTCCGATCAAGTCCTTCACAAGGCATGAGAAATCCCTTGACAGCCTTTCATGGAGGCAGGCGTGACTTTATGCTATTATTTCTGTAGCTAGGGTATTTTAGTCTGTAAAGGGACCAGTTGGGTGTGGCCGGACCTTTGTCTTTCCGTTACTCAAATGTGAGTGGTTTATGTTCCTAACAGGTAGTGAGACATCTTCATATATGACCATCAGTTGAACCAGCTTATATCATTCCTTGACGGCCTTTCATGGAGCCAGGTTTGAGGTGATGTTGTTATTTGTGCAGCTAGGGCCTTTTAGTCTGTACAGGGATCAGTTGGTTGTGGCCGCACCTTCATCTTTCCGTTACCCGAGTGTGAGTGGCTTATGTTCCTAACAGGTAGTGAGACACCTTTTATATAGGACCATCAGTTGAACCAGCTGATATTATTCCTTGACGGCCTTTCATGGAGCCAGGTTTCAGATTATGCTGTTCTTTGTGCAGCTAGGGCCTTTTAGTCTGTACAGGAACCAGTTGGTTGTGGCCGCACCCTCTTTCTGTTACCTCAATGTACGTGGTTTATGTCCCTAACAGGTAATTAGACACCTTATCAGCCAACAGTTGAACCAGCTGAAATTATTTGACATTTAGTAGAAGGATTGCTTTCTAATTACTGATACATTTCAGCCGGTGTCAGGACTTTCCATGGCTTTTTGCACCTCTCTTTCTTCATGTGTTCAATACTTTTTCCCTGTGTCAGTTCTCATTTTTTCAGATAATTTATGGACATCTATGGTCTGATTTCTTTGCCTGTGCGGATTGGATGGGTTGTTACCGACATCTGTTGAGAAAATCATGTCAATAGCACCTTTACACATATAATTACTTAGAAAATTGGTGATGTGTTCAATATTAATTTCATAATATGTATTATGGTAGTAAACCAACTCTAGTAACACATTTTTTTTTTTTTCCTCTCTGAATCTTTGAGAAAGTTACAAAAAATACTAGGAAATGAACAAAATTGAACAGATGGTCTATATTTTATAGGCTGATTCTTCTAAGTGTACTCATTAGTAAGGAAAGAACCATCGGCAGTTACTGCAGAAAGACAAAAGGTGTTTTTCAATCAAGAAATTTTCTCCTTTTTAATCATTTACAGATTAGAAAGGATTTTGCTTTTAATTGTTTGTTTTCCCAGAAACAGCGCCACATTTATCCATGGCTATTTTTGGTATTGCAGTTTATTCTCATTCAATCCAGACTGCTGTTATAGGGGGCTCCAGACTACACATCCAGACTGCTGTTATAGGGGGCTCCAGACTACACATCTAGACTGCTGTTATAGGGGGGCTCCAGACTACACCTCCAGACTGCTGTTATAGGGGGCTCCAGACTACACATCCAGACTGCTGTTATAGGGGGCTCCAGACTACATAACCAGACTGCTGTTATAGGGGGCTCCAGACTACACATCCAGACTGCTATTATAGGGGGCTCCAGACTACACATCTAGACTGCTGTTATAGGGGGCTCCAGACTACACATCCAGACTGCTGTTATAGGGGGCTCCAGACTACACATCCAGACTGCTGTTATAGGGGGCTCCAGACTACACATCCAGACTGCTGTTATAGGGGGCTCCAGGCTACACATCCAGACTGCTGTTATAGGGGGCTCCAGACTACACATCCAGACTGCTGTTATAGGGGGCTCCAGACTACACATCTAGACTGCTGTTATAGGGGGCTCCAGACTACACATCCAGACTGCTGTTATAGGGGGCTCCAGACTACACATCCAGACTGCTGTTATAGGGGGCTCCAGACTACACATCCAGACTGCTGTTATAGGGGGCTCCAGGCTACACATCCAGACTGCTGTTATAGGGGGCTCCAGACTACACATCCAGACTGCTGTTATAGGGGGCTCCAGACTACACATCCAGACTGCTGTTATAGGTGGCTCCAGACTACACATCCAGACTGATGTTATAGGGGGCTCCAGACTACACATCCAGACTGCTGTTATAGGGGGCTCCAGACTACACATCCAGACTGCTGTTATAGGGGGCTCCAGACTACACATCCAGACTGCTGTTATAGGGGGCTCCAGACTACACATTCAGACTGCTGTTATAGGGGGCTCCAGACTACACATCCAGACTGCTGTTATAGGGGGCTCCAGACTACACATCCAGACTGCTGTTATAGGGGGCTCCAGACTACACATCCAGACTGCTGTTATAGGGGGCTCCAGACTACACATTCAGACTGCTGTTATAGGGGGCTCCAGACTACACATCCAGACTGCTGTTATAGCGGGCTCCAGACTACACATCCAGACTGCTGTTATAGGGGGCTCCAGACTACACACCCAGACTGCTGTTATAGGGGGCTCCAGACTACACATCCAGACTGCTGTTATAGGGGGCTCCAGACTACACATCCAGACTGCTGTTATAGGAGGCTCCAGACTACACATCCAGACTGCTGTTATAGGGGGCTCCAGACTACACATCCAGACTGCTGTTATAGGGGGCTCCAGACTACACATCCAGACTGCTGTTATAGGGGGCTCCAGACTACACATCCAGACTGCTGTTATAGGGGGCTCCAGACTACACATCCAGACTGCTGTTATAGGGGGCTCCAGACTACACATCCAGACTGCTGTTATGCCAGATGCCTCAATCTATGTGACGAATATAGATTTCTTTTCTGTATTACTAAAGGTATTGTTTGATTGTAAATATATTCTAAGAGATTAATCATTCAAGAATACAATGTTTTGAATATTTTCTTCCAGTTACCCCCAGTGAGGAATGTTTCTAGTCTTCCCGGTAAATCTGCTGTAATTATAAACTTTATACATTAGAATGTTATTGTTTTCTGAACCCGTGTTTTATGCCTGAAAGACAATTGATCGTACATAAATGGATGGCAGCCGGACCCCCGCCGATGAAGTGTGACTCGAGCTGATTATAAGAGCTGCACTTTCCAATAATCTGCTGAAAATGTTACTTCTCCAGCAGCTGCTCCAGAAGAATCCATAACCCTCCGCTGCAAAGTTTTATAGTTTTAATATCTTGAGAAGCAGAAAAAGAAGTTCAGGTCACAAAGTGTCTGAAGGTGGAAGGATGAAGTGTACACTTAGAGATAGATAGATAGATAGATAGAGGGATAGATATAGGGATAGATAGATAGATAGATAGATAGAGGGATAGATAGAGGGATAGATAGAGGGATAGATAGAGGGATAGATAGATAGATAGATAGAGGGATAGATAGATAGATAGATAGAGGGATAGATAGATAGATAGATAGATAGATAGATAGATAGATAGATAGATAGCTAAATAGAGGGATAGATTGATAGATAGATAGATAGATAGATAGATAGATAGATAGATAGATAGATGGATGGAAGGATGGATGGATGGATGGATAGATGGATGGATGGATAGATAGATAGATAGATAGATAGATAGATAGAAGGATAGATAGATAGAGGGATAGCTAGCGGGATAGAGGGATAGAGGGATGGATGGATGGATAGATAGGATGGATATATGGGATGGATGGATATATGGGATGGATGGATGAATGAATGGATGGATGGATATGGGATAGATAGATAATAGATAGAGATATGGGATGGATAGATAGAGATATGGGATAAATGGATGGATGGATGGATGGATAGATGGTTGGATGGATGAGATATGGGATAGATAGATAGATAGATAGATAGATAGATAGATAGATAGATAGATAGATAGATAGAGATATGGGATGAATAGATGGATGGATGGATGGATGGATAGATGGTTGGATGAATGAGATCTGGGATAGATAGATAGATAGATAGATAGATAGATAGATAGATAGATAGATAGATAGATAGATAGAGATATGGGATGGATGGATGGATGGATGGATGGATAGATGGTTGGATGAATGAGATCTGGGATAGATAGATAGATAGATGGATGGATGGATGGATGGATGGATAGATGGTTGGATGAATGAGATCTGGGATAGATAGATAGATAGATAGATAGATAGATAGATAGATGGATGGATGGATGGATGGATGGATGGATGGATAGATAGATAGATAGATAGATAGATAGATAGATAGAGGGATAGATAGATAGATAGATGGATGGATGGATGAATATATGGTTGCATGCATAGATGGGTAGTTAGATAGATGGATGGTTGGATGAGATATGGGATATACATAGATAGATAGATGGATAGATAGATCATTTGAGTAATATTATCATGTAGCTTTGCCTTATTTTACTTTTCAGCTGTGAGTTTTCTACATGTATTTCTAGCCTATACAATGCTCTGTGCTCGGCAGTCCGGATACATTGTGCTCATATAGATACATTGTAACAAGCTATCAGGCCAGTGAGTAGATTTGTGCTTGTGATGGGTTTCGCTCGCAGAGGCTTTTCTAGTCTGGATACATCTGTAGTAACTTTCATCTGTGAGAAGTGTTGGATCAGTGCAGTTTTTCCCTGAGTAAACAGAACAATGACTTCATTCACTGACACTAAAAGAGATTTAAAAATTTGGAAAATTGATACAAAGTGGAATAACAGAGGGCGGAAATTGTTTTCTTCATTGATAAAAATGATTGTAATTATTGTTACTTGTGCACATTTCTGGATTCGGTCACTTGTGAAACTTTACCTTAGATATGATATGTGGTTGTTTAATTGGATGATTTCAGAAATGTTCCTGGTTATAACATGTTCTTTGCTTTTAGCAGTTCCTAGGTCTTAAGCGGGCTTTACACGCTACGACATCGCTAATGCGGAGTCGTTGGGGTCACGGAATTGGTGACGCACATCCGGCCGCATTAGCGATGCCGTTGCGTGTGACACCGATGAGCCATTTTGCATCGTTCTAAAAACGTGCAAAATCGCTAATCGGCGACACGGGGGTCCATTCTCAAAAATCGTTACCGCAGCAGTAACGAAGTTGTTCCTCGTTCCTGCGGCAGCAGACATCGCTGCGTGTGACGCCGCAGGAACGAGGAAGCTCCCCTTACCTGCCTCCCGGCCGCTATGCGGAAGGAAGGAGGTGGGCGGGATGTTACGTCCCGCTCATCTCCGCCCATCCGCTGCTATTGGGCGGCGGTTCAGTGACGCTTCAGTGACGTCGCTGTGACGCCGCACGGACCGCCCCCTTAGAAAGGAGGCGGTTCGCCCGTCACAGCGACGTCGCCGGACAGGTAGGTATGTGTGACGGCTGTTGTGCGACATGGGCAGCGATTTGCCCGTGTCGCGCAACAGATGGGGGCGGGTACCCACACTAGCGATATCGGGACCGATATCGCAGTGTGTAAAGTAGCCTTTAATTAGGTCTGAATTGATGACCTCTGGATGGCGGCCCATCTGTCTGCACTCCGGACCCCATCTGTCTGCACTCCGGACCCCAGTTTGACTGGGATGCTCCAATTTGTTTCCACTGGGCATCTACATCATATGGCTTCAGATGGGGTCTCTATCAAACCCTGCTGATGTAACTATTTTATGACATTTACGTGTTTTGAAATAACCAAACTCGTGTGTTTAATACTTTCTATCATGACGAATGCCCTCAGTCTCTTTATGAGGTTTTACTCTTGCACCTGATTGTTTCTTTGTTACTCCTGCAGCAAATATACCTAGGGGGTTGGCAGGTTATGTATGTGCTTCTTTTTAGCATCTCCCCTCTTGGCCTCATTATCCATTCATCTGTATCTTCTATCTATTTCTATATTTATTTTTGCTCACTTTTTGATATATTATAAACAAAAAATATAATAAAAAATATATATATTTCTTGAAGCAATCCTACTCGTCTTTCTCCTGTTTTTGAATCATATGGCTTCACTAGGATACCGGTTAGAGAGGCTTCTGGGCAATGGAACTGCACCGCTCATGTATATCTGTGTGCATCGTGCTGCATGTGTTGTTTTATATCTTTCACATAAAATAAATATGGACCAAAGAAGGTTGTTCATGACCAATGGACCAAATATCAGAGGCAGACTAAAGCTTCTGGGGCCCTCCCGTGTGGCAGACCTGGGCTTCCATTGCATCTCTTATTGGCTTGAGTATGTGATCTCATGGGATCTGGGATCAGAAAGTCAGAGCGTATTGTAGATCACAGATACACTTTGGTGCCCTCTTGTCATTTACCCTGAGTTGAAGCGTATTTAACTCCATCTGGTACTGAAGGGGTTAAGGTTCATTTCTATCCTGCTGTGATCTAACAGGTAGTTATTACCTCAGCTGCAGCCATTCCCTTCTGCTATAAATATCCGCTCCTCATGCCTCCCTATGCCGGCTATAGTTCATACCTATACTGTTCACTTTGAAGGCGCCTGTCTCTGGAGAAGCTGAGGTGTCACTTCTGTTGCAGCTGAGAAGTTTCTGCTGGAGAAGCTGTGGAGTGTTATTTCTTGTGTCTTTCCCATCTGTTTGTCTCACCATCCTCCTGTTGCCTTATTTCAGTGGCAAGACTAGCTTCCTGCTGGCCTTCACTAGTCAGGGTAATTCAGGACCAACGAGGGCTTAGGAACGTGATGGCACACAGGGGGAAGAACCCATCTAGGGACATTAGGGAGTGCAGGGATCAGCCTCAGGTGGGTGTTAGGAGGTGACCCCGCTCCCCTCTCCCTAGCGCCAGGGTCTTCCATTGTATTGCTTCCCTGGGTTTCCCTGTGTGTTGCGCCGCTTGCTGGGAGTCCTCTCGTACCTGGCGTGACACCTGCAGTCACATCGTGACACTTACACCTTTCTTGTCTTTTACAGAAGAATATTTGCATAGTTTGTACCTATAAATAACATACATCTTCATGAGAGTGCTGTACACAAAATATCAACTGATCTCAATGCTAATGTATCGCAGATTTTTTATTGATATTTATTTTTTTTTATGTAAAAGAAATCTGAAATATTCCCATTAGCCAATGTAGCACACATAGAACAGTGATGTTTATTTATTTATTTATTTATTTATTTATTTAATTATTTCTTAGCAGCTCTCTTACTGCTTTGCTGTATGGACTAGGACACAATTAGCAGAGTAATCTCAATATTACAGGATAAGGGATAACTTACTGATTGTTGCAAATCACAAAGCGGTACTGAAGTATTCCAGTGGAATGGAGTTATGGCTGCACATGCACGCTGTTTATTGTCTATAGAACTGCAGGAAGTAGCTGATTGCATCTTTTATTTATCTTTGACGGTCCCATAGACTGTGAAGGGGCTGTGACATGCATATGTGGCTATTATTTGATCCCACTAGGGCACTTGCTGGCTCTGTTGTCAGATGAGTACGAGCCTCAGTGGTGGCACATAATGATCAGTAAGTTATCACTGATCCTGTGGTTAGGTCATAAGTTGGATGGGTAGATTTTAGCGCTTTAGTACTGTCTGGGACTTGTTAAGGTTCAAATGCCAAACTTGCAAGCATGCAGGTAATGTTTTGCATGCATCTCGCTGTCACGCAGTACCTGGTAAACCCTACGAAGATGTTACAACGCACAGGGAATGCAGAGGTCGCAATACAATGGCGGTCCCTGTTTCTAGGGAGAGGGGTGAGAGGACACCTCCTGAACTCACCTCAAGCTGACTCTTGAGCTCCCTAGTGTCCCTATACAGGTTCTTGCAAGCTGTCACCGAGCCAGATACCTTAAGCCCTCAGCTAGATCTGCACATACCCTGGCTAGTGAGCAGGATAGTTAATTCGCTCAGCTAGCCCTACACTCACCCTGGCTAGTGCGCAGGCTGACGAGATCACAAGACTCACCACTACAATACAGAGACACAAGAAAAGGAATACAAACAGGGGAAATAGACATGCAAAGGAAAGGATGGCTTTAGGGCGGCCAGCACCACAGCTGCACACAACATGACAAACTTCTTCCAGAGCAGGCGCCTTACAAAGTGGACCACATAGAAATGAGGATTCAGTTTCTATCACAGGCATCTTGTGGTCAGATCACATGACTTAAATAGGGAAGGGGAGTGATCCCACAGAGCCGCACCTGAGATTGGCAGCTACAGCCAGCAGCCAGGCAGAAATAGGTGCTTAACCCCTACAGCACTACAAGCAAGGAGATGTTATCAAATAACAGTAGTGAAGCTGCCACTGGCAAGGCGCTGTGTCCTTCTGACACCAGATTCACTTGAGATCTCCCCAGAGCGAAATACACTCATGACACTCGCCCTCCATTCCATGATCTATAGAGCAGCAGATATAAAAGTCTTTCTGTGGTGCTAGTCATTACTTATGAATAGTATATACAGAAGAGAAGTCAGGAAAGCCGGGGTCAGGAAAATGGAGGACACATATGATCACAAGGAGTAAACAGAGGCGTAGTCAGGTCACAATCCGAGGATCAGAATTCCAAGAGAGCACGTAATAGATTCAGGGAGAAAACAGAGACATGGTCAGGTAACGGTCCGAGGTCAAAAGGGAGGAGATCATGACAGAAACAGGGAGCGGGCAGAGAGGAGTCAAATCATAGTCCGGGGTCAGAAAACAAAGATCAGAACACAGAGACACAAGACAACAGCACAACTGCAGAACCAGAAAATATAACTGGCAAGGTTCTGGGCGAGCATGCTCAGTAAACAAACCAGGAAGGTGGAACACCTGAGTAATCAGCTCCAACATGCCATCCTGCGCTATCAATCAAGCTGCTAGATCAGTAACTCAGGAAAGCGCAGCAGAGCATCTCCAAAGGCAAGATGCTCTGCACAGAGGAATCGTGACACTATCTCGACCCTGGACACTTTTATGTCCATTGGTAATCATGAGGTGGAACTACCATTGAGCTAATACACCCTGCTATGACCAGAAATGTGCATAAATGATGCATTACAGCAATAACAAAACGTAGTTGCAAAAGTCTACACGCCTTTTAAATAGCTTACAAATAGAAGAATTCAAATGCTGATAGTTTTGGAAAATGAACCACCATGCAGATCAGTTTTCCATAAATTCCGAGCCGACAGTGATCGCAACATCAGAGCGTCAACGCAACAATTACTCCTAGAATCACTTGACTTGAAAGCAGACTTGGTAAATTAGGTCAGAACGCTCGCCTTGGGGGCTGCAAGAGCTTATTTATTATAAAGAGGGGATGAACGAGAGTTTCATTCAGATTACACATACACAGCGCGTGGATACGGTCGGCCCTCGGCATCTCCGGCGAATGCTCTCGCGCTCCGTCCTTCTTTGCCGAAACCTTTTTTTAATCCTTTCTCCATCATTTGTAGCTGCAACGGAAATGTCAATAGTGTGTTAGCAGGGAAGTACAGTAATAATCTAAATCACAGACTTCAATAAAATGATGTGTCTGACTTTTCAGGCCAAAAAGCCAAGCATTTCATGAAACACAATAATTTCTGAGGCTCTTTGGTAATAGGATAACAATTGATATTTACTATAGAGCGGAAAGACAAAACAGTTTGTTTTTTCCTTTTTCTCGCACCGAAGAGTCACGCCAGGGTCATGGCTGTACTCAAATATCAGGCCGATGTCACCGTTTATTGACCGATGTCTCACCGTGGGTCATAAGTAAATCATCACTATAACATACCGGGTTCACAGGACCAGATTCATGCCTGAATTTGTGTCAATTTGGTTCAACAGACATGATGGTTCTTGGGTTCATCATCGGAACAGAACTTGAGCACATATACTTTTACGCCAACCAAATGAATGTTAGTTTTGCGCTATGGTGGTCTATGTTATCACTTGGCCGTTATAATACAATGTCAATGGGTGATCAATAGACATGAGCAAACCAAATCTAATTCATATCATTTCTTTTTTAGGAATCTACTCAATATGGTGATTTGTACAAATGGTTAAAAATGTCCACCAGCATCTTACACACTGTAACATATTGCATCAGCAAGAGAAGGATTACATGATCTGGGGTACGGCCAGGAAAGTTTCCCCGTAATGCCTTGCAACAATCACATGACATCACATGTATAGCATAGTCAATCAGGAGGGGACGATCATAGGCAGTAAAAAAGCTGAAGCAGGGAAGGCAGCAGTCATGTTTTTAATTTGGATAATGAGAAGTCACAGTCAGGGGCATAATAATCAGGGAGGGACTATCATAGCCAGTATAAAAGCCGAGGCATGGCAGGCAGCAGTCATATTGTTTTTAATGTGGGTAATGAGAAGTCATAGTCAGGGGTGTAATAGTCAATCAGGGAGGTATTATCGTAGTCATTATAAATGTTGAGGCAGGGAAGGTAGCAGTCACTTTGGTTTTTGTTTTTGTAATGAGTAGTCACAGTCAGGGGTGTAATTGTCAATAAGGGAGGAACTAGCCTGTATAAAAGCAGAGGCATGAAAGGCAGCAGTCATATTGTTTTTAAATTGGTAATGAAAAGTCACTGTTAGGAGCATAATAGTCAGTCAGGAAGGGACTATCATAGCTAGTATAAAAGCCAAGGCATGGAAGGCAGCAGTCATGTTGTTTTTAATTTGGGTAATGGAAAGTCATAGTTAGATGTGTAATAATGAATCAGAGAGGGACTATCATAGCCAGCATAAAAGCTGAGGCAGGGAAGTCAGCAGTCATGTTCTTTTAATTTGAGTAATGAGAAGTCATAGTCAGGGGCATAATAGTTAATCCGAAAAAGACTATCATAGCCAGTATAAAAGCCGAGGCATGGAAGGCAGCAGTCATGTAGCTTTTAATTTGAGTGATGAGAAGTCACAGTCAGGGGCATAATAGTTAATCCGAGAAGGACTATCATAGCCAGTATAAAAGCCGAGGCATGGAAGGCAGCAATCATGTTGCTTTTAATTTGAGTGATGAGAAGTCACAGTCAGGGATCATAATAGTCAATCAGGGAGGGACTAACATAGCCAGTATAAAAGCTGAGGCAGGGAAGGCAGCAGTCCTATTGTTTTTAGTTTAGGTAATGAATGAGAACTCACAGCCAGGGCCGTAACTATAATATGTACAGGGGTTGCATTCACACTTGGGCCCAAAAAGTCCCGTTGGCCTATATAAAAATATCAATGCTATTAAAGACTTACAATAATTGGGGGCCCCATTGGAACCTATGAGTTTCAAGTTTTGCCACTGGTCACAGCTCAAAGCTTACCCATAGAGGCATAAAGAGAAGAAAAAGACATAAAACAGGGAACAACGTCAAGAAATAGTGTGTGACAGGACAGCAGTGAAGAACGTTTATCTTATAGTCATATATAGTGAAGTCACTTAGACATTAATAAGTCTGTATTTGCATTAAAGATCTTAAAAAGGGTTGGATACAGGGAAGTACCAAGCAAACAGTGAAAGGGAAGGAAAACCAAGTGCCAAGGGAAAGGGGAAAGGTGACTCCTGGCCAGGCCTAAACCTGGGATCTGGGTTCCCTTACTGCCCTAGTTAGGTTCCGCACCTATTCGCCCAGCCGGATACCTGACCCTAGGCTGACCCTGATCTGGGCCCTTGGTAGTGAACGGATGGGATGAGCCATTCATCAACCCCACTAAAGGACACACAGGGATAATAAACATGGGAAAACCACAAACAACTTATCTCTATTTGACTCAGGGACAGAAAATGCATCAACCACCAAGATTTTACAGATGTATGCAAGCCGCCTGCTTGCACTGAAGACTTGATATAGATATATGAAAAATCACGAACACACAGGAATAACAAAGAAGGGAAAACAATAAGCAACTTATCTCTAGTTGATTCAGGGAGAGAAACTGCAACAACCACCAAAATTCTCCAGATGTATGCGAGCCGCCTGCTTGCACTGAAGACTTGATAAAGATATATGAAATATCATGGACACACAGGGACAATAAACAAAGAAAAACAACAAACAACTTTTCTCCAGTGGACCCAGGGACAGAAACTGTAACAACCACCAAGACTCTCCAGATGTATGCAAGCCGCCTGCTTGCACTGAAGACTTGATAAAGATGTATTAAATATGTTCAGCAGTCAGTAATAGAAAGTGAAGGTATATATAGACAAGGAAAGTACTAGGAAACAGCAGCTGGCAGGCTGAGGAACTCTGCAGGGTCCTAAAGGGTAAGGGATAAAAACCAAGCAGAAATACAGTGGAACCTTGGATTACGAGCATAATTGGTTCCGGAAGTGTGCTCTTAAACCAAGTTACTCTTATATCAAAGAAAATTTCCCCATAGGAAATAATTGAAGCACGGACAATTCGTTCCACAACCCAAAAATATTTATACATACTTATTACAGTAATACAAAATAATGTACTGTATTCATATAAAATTATTACAGTCACTAATACAAAATACAAAAAACAAATTAAACTGCACTTTAGCTTACAATAGAAGTGTTGGTGTGTGGGAGGTACAGTATAAACAATGTGCTGCGCTGGTTAGCAGAAAGAAAGTACAATACTGTACCCACAAATGCAAATTGATAGATATGCTATATATCAGTATATACTGTACTGTACAATGGTATACTGTATAATGTATACAGTACATATGTACAGAAAGTTACCTCCAGAGCGGGTCCGAGCACGGTGTAAGGACAGAACCAGACGTGTGCACGGGGAGAATTTGCTCTTATTGCAAATCATTGCTCTTAAACCAAGTTACAAATTTGTAAAAAGCTTTGCTAGTCTTGCAAAACGCTCTTAAACCAAGGTTCCTCTGTAATAGAAGGTACTAGTTTGCACGGCCAAACACTCTGACATTCTATAGCCGGACACCACAGGACTGTCTGTCACCCGTAACACATCCGTGACAGTGAGTCAACTGATACCGTATTCATACCAATGGGGGAGAAATCAAAATGTTGACCCATATCTAACTCGCATGTGGTTTCTAACCAGTCGGGGTGACATACATGAATTTCCGGTCATGGATTTTTTCATAGACCCGCGAGGTCACTGTCCAGGTAACCGCCTTAGATTGGACTAATCATGACCTCTCTATACCCTACAAAAACATTCTACAACATCTCCATCCATGACTTCTCCTTTAACATTTCAGATTAGTAAAGTTTTGGAAAAGTTAGACCATATTTTTGCTGCGTATGCAAAAGTCAAACTTTTCACCCAAAAAAAAAAAAAAAAAGTCTGTCCCTATTTTTTGATTAAACTACATTTATGCATGGAGAGAATTTAGAAAGGATTTGATTAACTCAAACAAGAAAGGGTTTTAAAATTAAACTGTAAATTATGAAGAGGTGTAAAATCCCTTGTTAAACTTGCCATGTCTCTCTCATTAAATAGGTGCATCGTGATTCCCCCTCGGTACAAAACCGAGTCTGCGGGATGGGAAGAAGGAAAGTCGATCCATAAAACAGTGGGGAAAACAGTAGGGTCAATTTAAATTTATCGGGAAAAGATTATTGTTGGGCTTTGTTCACATCTGTGTTGTGGTTCCAGTTTATAACGAGAACAAACAACGCAATGTGGAGGCCATCGACCATTGGATATCACTGCTCCCCAATGGAAGCCTATTGACTTATAATGGGCTCGGTCATTTTCACGCCGTGCTATTCTTCTTGTCAAACCTGCAACGAACGCTGCAATTAGTGCAAAAATGAATGTTCGGCACATAAGTACATAGTGTGACCGCTTCAATACAAAGCAAGTGAGTCCCCCCGAAATGTGGAAGGCGCCCTGCCATAGTGCCATAGCTTCATAGCTTCTTATGGTGGTATTGCTGGCATTTGTTACATGTGTACGACCTCTTGTGAAAATTACAAAATTGCTACATGTACCCGGCTTACTTTGTAGCAAATACATAAATCACAGCGGAACCTTCAGACTTTGTAAAATTCCCTCCAAAAATAAAATATTTGTAACAATGCATGAGTTATCTTATTATTTATTTATTTATTAACTAGCTGTAGTACCCAGCATTGTCCGGGATAGTAACTGTCTCTCTGTCTCTCTCCCAGTCGCTCTCTGTATGTCTCTTTCCTTGTCAGTCTGTCTCTTTCCTTGTCTGTCTGTGTCTATCTCTTTGTCTGTATTTGTATCAGACTATCTGTCTCCATCTCTGTGTCTGTCTCTATCTCTGTGTCTGTCTCTATGTGTGTGTCTATCTGTGTCTCTCTTTCCCCGTCTGTCTCTTTCGCCGTCTGTCTCTTTCCCCGTTTGTCTCTTTGCCCGTCTGTCTCTTTGCCTGTATGTCTCTTTCCCAGTCTGTGTCTTTCCCCGTCTGTCTCTTTCCCCGGCTGTCTCTTTGCCCGGCTGTCTCTTTGCCCGGCTGTCTCTTTGCCTGGCTGTCTCTTTGCCTGGCTGTCTCTTTCCCAGTCTGTCTCTTTGCCTGGCTGTCTCTTTCCAGAGCTGTCTCTTTGCCCATCTGTCTCTTTGCCCGTCTGTCTCTGTGCCCGTCTGTCTCTGTGCCCGTCTGTCTCTGTGCCCGTCTGTCACTGTCTGCCTCTTTCCACATCTGTCTCTGTCTGTGTCTGTCTGTCTGTCTCTTTCTGTCTCTATCCATCTCACCACCAACATCTTATTACCTCACACAGAAGCTTCTTATACTAACAGTTTGTTTTGTTCCTATAGCAACCACTGAAAGTTGCTATTAATAACCTATACCTCGCAGCTCCATTCAGTATAATAGAGGCAGAATTTTTGAGACTAACTGAAAAGCGCGGGGTTAAATTTTCCCGTCAAAACATAGTCTATGATGTTCCCTGGGTCACATGAGGCGTCTGTGCAAAATTTCGTAATTGTAAATGCGACGGTGCAAATTCCTTTAGCGGACATACACACACACACATACATACATATATACATACATACACACACACATACTGTATATACATACACACACACACACACACACATACACACATATTTACACACATACTGTATATACACGCGCACACGCACACACGCACACACACGCACACACACACACACATACATACATACACACACATACACACACACATACACACACACATACATACACACATACACACATATTTACACACATACTGTATATACACACACACGCACACACGCACACCCACACACACACATACATACACACACACATACACACACACATACATACATACATACATACACACACATACATACACACACATACATACACACACATATATATATATATACACACACACACACACATACATACACACTACACATATATATACACACACACACACATACATACACACACATACATACATACATACTGTGAACGTTGCTTGCCGCAACCCGGGGGGTTTTACTCGCTTGCAGCGGT
Source organism: Anomaloglossus baeobatrachus (assembly GCF_048569485.1). NCBI lineage: Eukaryota > Metazoa > Chordata > Amphibia > Anura > Aromobatidae > Anomaloglossus > Anomaloglossus baeobatrachus. Next base: position 22,939,761 of record NC_134362.1, read on the forward strand.
GCAGGGTAGCTTAGGCATACACAGGCAACACAGTCTCTCTCAAAAATGCAGCAGTTTATTAGTAACCAACATAAACTGCCCTTCCAAAACACAAAGAAGCCTCTCCTGGCTTAAAGGAAAATATAACATCCACATACCGTGGGCTTCCAGTCCAATTAAGTGTCCATAGTGGATTCTCCACACTCTGGCTCCAGCCAGCGAACACAAGTCACTGTGGTTGCTTCCTGCAGCCTCCAGCCCTCTCCAGCCAGGCTGCAGTATTTTTCCCCAGTCATCACCGGGACTGATTTCCAGGAGTCTCTCTTCAGTCTTCACACAGACTGAGATCTCCAGCACACATCCTCCATGTGCAGCACTCTCAGGCTTCTCTCCAGCACACATCCTCCATGTGCAGCACTCTCAGGCTCCTCTCCAGCACACATCCTCCATGTGCAGCACTCTCAGGCTTCTCTCCAGCACACATCCTCCATGTGCAGCACTCTCAGGCTTCTCTCCAGCACACATCCTCCATGTGCAGCACTCTCAGGCTTCTCTCCAGCACACATCCTCCATGTGCAGCACTCTCAGGCTTCTCTCCAGCACACATCCTCCATGTGCAGCACTCTCAGGCTTCTTTCCAGCACACATCCTCCATGTGCAGCACTCTCAGGCTTCTCTCCAGCACACATCCTCCATGTGCATCACTCTCAGGCTTCTCTCCAGCACACATCCTCCATGTGCAGCACTCTCAGGCTTCTCTCCAGCACACATCCTCCATGTGCAGCACTCTCAGGCTTCTCTCCAGCACACATCCTCCATGTGCAGCACTCTCAGGCTCCTCTCCAGCACACATCCTCCATGTGCAGCACTCTCAGGCTTCTCTCCAGCACACATCCTCCATGTGCAGCACTCTCAGGCTCCTCTCCAGCACACATCCTCCATGTGCAGCACTCTCAGGCTTCTCTCCAGCACACATCCTCCATGTGCAGCACTCTCAGGCTTCTCTCCAGCACACATCCTCCATGTGCAGCACTCTCAGGCTTCCCCCTGTTTCTAAAACTAACAGTCTCTTAAAACCCAACCGGATACACCCACAGGTGGAGGTATGTGATTCTCCAGCTCTGTCCATCACACTGGTCACAGTTTAAAGGGAACCTAACCCTTAATTACAACCCAAGTTCTGTGGAACTACAAGTCCCACAGTCACACCTTCAGTTCAATATCACAGGGGGATCCTTCTCCGCTGCGACCATCCACAACATTGGTGGTCGCTACCTCACATACCCCCCCCTCTGTTCAAACTTGTAGGGTTGAACATTTGATAACCCACAGGGGCCCTGAGACAGGGCATTAGTGTTACCTTGCCCTACAAGTTGAGAGGGCCCTCTCTGATAAATTTGAGCTTTAGCTCCTGACAGAAAGTCGGTCATTGTCACCAGACTCGTCTCAGTCAACCTCCTTGTCAGGTACGCCCCCCGGTCAGACCTATCTCTCCATGACTGTCTCCAACGGCTAGTGTAGTAGCGAAAGTCTCTTCCAGTCGAAACTACTGTCTGGTCTGACTCCGAGCTATCTAATCCACTAGAAGGGCTACTGTCTGGGCACCTCAGCACTGAGCGGATAGACGATCTGCTATATCTAGACCGTCTGCATTCTCTTTTTGCAGATATACTATGGCTTGTTCTGCCATGGCGTCTTCGGTTGTCATCGCTCTGTTGGTGTGTTCTTTCAAGACCATCCTTCGCTATAGATACATCACTCCCTTCATCCATTCCTTTGGAGTTTAGAGTAGAGGACTTGGACCATTCAGAGTCTATGCTATAGCCCAAAGTGTAGTTAGGTCTTCCATGACCTTGGTTCCTTTCATTATAGGACCTACTTTCTGTGCCAACTGAAGCAACACCGAGCAGTGAGACTATGGAGCTCTCTGCTGTATGATGTTGTATTGAGGGATTCACAAGTAAAATTTAAGCAGAGCCTGATCTCATTAATTGAAAAATATAATATTACCAGTTATGTATATTGGATTTTATGACAGGGTGTTGATCCAGGGAACTAGTCTGATTGCCGTATGTGGAGTCAGGAAGGAATTTTTTTCCCCATTGGAGCTTATTTGACACATTGGGTTTTTTTTGCCTTCCTCTGGATCAACATGTTAGGCTACGGGTTGAACTAGATGGACTTAGAGTCTCCCTTCAACCTTAAAAACTATGAAACTATGAAACTAAGGTGGGCAACCCTTCTCCTGGCCCCAGCCTGAAAGCGGTCTCCACCTCATACCCACTTGATGGAGTTGTTCTGCAATATTCTGCCTTTTTAGGTTCAACTGCCTTAGTTCTTCCAGGTAACCCAGGCGGTACTCTAGGAGGACTCGTACATTTTCAACACACTCCTTTGTTCCCACAATGACACATGGAACCATACCGACTTCACAGAGTATCTTGGCTTCATTATGAATATTAATTCTTACTCTCGTCACACCGGACTTGTCAACCATCTCCTGCATGACTCTTCCATTTCTTCCAATCAGCTTATTGACCAGTTCTCTGGGCACTTGTGTGACCTCCTCCACAAACTCCAACAACTTCCGAGCTGTCTCGACTGCTCCTGCAGTTTTCCCATAGATTCGGAATGTTCCACTGGTTTTTTCCAATTCAATAGCTGTAATACCTGGAACCTTCCTGGCTTGCTGAATGTTACTTCTCAGCGCTCTTATTGCAAGCCCAATTAATGGTTTCTTCACAACCACCACTTCCTGAAACGCTGCGGTGAGCCGCTTCATATGCTCCAATCGTCTGGTGTCTTCTTCCATCTTTGTAGAGATGAGCCACTTCGTGCGAAGACACTGTAGGTGCATGCCACTCAGGATAGCCACCCGCTTCTTTGTGACATCACTTACAGAGCACAACACCAACCGACAAGACTCTGGGGCAAAGTACACTTTATAGGCTCCTACGGCCGTCTTGAATTTTTTATGTACCGCCTCACTGGCACAGGCTTTTCTCAAGTCTGCAGGGACTTCTACCATGCACGTAAAGACTGGCCGAATTTCTTTACCTGTAAGGCCATCGGACCGTTCCTTGGGTCTTCCATATCCATCCTCTTTTCTTATCACAGGCTCCACCTTTGGAGTTGCATTC